>NC_050516.1:31347730-31418352 GCF_002922805.2 Oryzias melastigma
AAAATGGAAAAAAAATCCAAAGACAGAACACAATTCTAAAAAACAGAACACAATTCCAAAAAAAAGGAAAAATATTAAAAAAAAAATGAAATCTTTCTGAAAATAAGTCATTTCTCAAAGTCAAAATAAAACAAAATGTTTAAAAAACAAACTGAAAACGGTATATGAGACGTTACCAATTGGCAGATGATGTTTGTTCACCTTTTCAACAGGACGTTATTTGTCTTGGCGATGTTACTTTCTGGCCACGCCCACTTCAACAGTTTGGTGATTGACCAATCAACTCTTTACAACAGTTCAGGCGAAACCTTCTTCTGCTTTCCCCTTTTTTCACAACTCGCTTGTCATCATCAAATCAATGACATCCTGAAGTGCTAACCTGTTACGGTTTCTTATTTTGTTTCATTTTTACTTTTGTTTTCCGAAATGCTTTTTTTATGTTTTGGTTTCCGGAATTTGTTGTAATTTTTAAAATGTAAGTTTGGTTTGTATTAGTTTTGCTTTTATTAATTTATGAATTGTTGGATCCACAGCTCCTCCGTAAAACCACAGACCACCATTTCCCACAATCCTTTCATCCGTAGCCGCTCCCACGTAGCTCGCCGCTCCACAAATGAGGCGCCAACGTCTCCTTTGATAGACGATGAGCGATGTTGCCGTGACAGAAACTTGAACGTATCTGCTGTAAATCAAAGTATTGCTCATATCACATTCGTATAATTATGATTTAATCAACAGTGTAATTGGGAAATTGTTTTTTAATAACATTTTTAGAAATTCAATAAAGTTTTGTGCTTATGTGTAATGAAAACGCAGCTACTGTGGTCTTTAATACGTTTTAGAGTTGAGTGATTTGTTCATGTGATTTACACTTCAGGGCCGCCACATGTTGTTGTAGGAAATGTCTTCAGTAAAAAAAGATAAACTGATGAACTGAGACGTTTCCAGTTCGTAGTGTTCCACTGTATCTTTCATTCTAATCCCAGACGACTCAGTCCTGCTTAAAAGACGTCCTGGAGCAGCTCCTTGATGCTGTTGTGTCTTATACCGAGCCAACCGGACGCCTGGTCAGCGAGCTGTTCCAGAAGCTCCCCTCCAAAATGGTACGCGCGACTTAATTTAACCATACAAATCTGTACATTTACTCTGATTATAAATCTCTCTTTTATTCAGCAATATCCGGATTATTACGCCGTCATTAAGGAACCGATAGATCTGAAAACCATCGCTCAGAAGATCCAGGTACCGGTTCCTCCTCAGGTGTCTGGGTGTAAAGGTGATTTTGTTGCTTTAACGCACATCGAGTGTGTTTCGTTCTAGCTGGGTCACTACAGGAGCTGTGCCGCCATGGCCAAAGACATCGATCTGTTAGTGAAGAACGCCAAGACTTACAACGAGCCGGGCTCACAGGTTTTTAAGGTACGTCTCTGAGAATCGGCTTCCTGTCTCTGTACCCTGGGCACAGGCCACCTATCTGCTGGAGGGGGTGCAAAACTGCAATGATTTCTCTATTCCAGTTTAACACACCACTCATTTTGTGTAAAATGCTAAAAGGGTAATGATTAAAACCATGAATAAAATAACTCAAAATTTTTACATAATCAGTATTTTAGCTTGGGGGGGGGGTTATTTGATAGTTCTTTCAAACTTTAAGGAGGAAAAAGCAGCAGAGGAAGTATGGGGTCAATTCAGGATCAACTTAAAGTGGACAAAAAACTCATTGAAAACTTGAAAAATAGACATTGTAACGGAAAAAAAATAAAAATTTGAAAAAAAAGAAAATTATTTTTTTTAAATGTGAAAAAGCATGAAAACTTGAAATAAATATTAAAAATTTGAAAAATATGGAAAAAATGAATAAAAAACGATAAATTGTACAAATTACCAATTGAAAAATAACTTATCCATTAGTAAAAGCTGCCGTTTTGAATTTTCAACTTTTTTTTCTACCTTTTTTTAAATATAAAATTAGGATCAGCTCAGCAGCAAAACACTCAACAATCTGAATTGAAACTGTAAACTGACGACTGAAAGAGAAGATTCAGAAAAGCATAAAAAAGTTGAAAATTCAAAACAGTAACTGTTACTAATGAATAAATCATTTTTCAATTGGTAATTTTTACATTATATATATATATATATATATATATATTTTTTTTTTTCTTCAAGTTTTCTTTTTTTCAAAATTTCAAGTTGTTTCAAGTTTTCATTTTTTTTTAAATTTTCAAAAACATTTTTTTTTTCAAATTTTCAAGAGTCATTTCAAGTTTTCAGTTATTTTTTTCAAATTAAAAAAAAATTCCAATTTTTTTTCAGTTACAATGTCTATTTTTCAAGTTTTCACTCTGTTCACTTTAAGCCGATCCTAATTTGACCCCATAAACATCCCTCAGGAACACCATTAAGGTAAAAAAAGAATGGAAGAAGAGGAAAAAACGGATTCAAAGCAGATTTATTTACATTAAATTACTTGGAAATTTAAACCCCCGCCTTTTCGGTTGAAAAAAATTTTTGGTCGGAAAAGAAGAATTTAACTTGCGATCTAGTTTTTTTTTATTTTTCTCTTTTCCTCATTTAAACCCTTAACAATGGAAACCTTTAAACCTTAAACACTTGAGACGCCTGTTATAAGATGCTGGGAGAGATATACCAAACACTAGTCCGGGGTTAGCCTGCTAGTGAAAAGGTCGCGGTTCATGTTCCGACTAGTGAGTTTTTTATGCTAAACATTTTTTAAGGTAATATTATTTAATTCTTGAGAATTAAAAGGAAATTAATACTTATTTTAAAATATTCCAGTGTTTCTTCTTTGCGTGGAGTAATATTCCTCTGTGACAGAATCATGTTTGGTTAAGGGCGCCATGCAGCCCTGCTCTGACCTTCCTCACGTTTGCTGTTGTTTTTGTTTACCAGGACGCTAACACGATTAAAAAGATCTTCGCACAGAAGAAGTCTGAGCTGGAGCCGGTCAAATCCAGCATCCGCATCAGGTTCTGACCACAACCGTCTCTTCAAACAGTGCTGTAGGGAACTCTATTCATCTGGGATTGACTTTTCCTAACCCGTTCTCTGTAAGGAATAGAAAGTCAACTCAAGGGGATCGGCTCTCCGCTATCACCATGGCTCTGCAGTACGAGAGTGACGAGGAGGGAATACTGTCGGGTACTTGTTCCCCTCCTCCCTCAGTACACTCTTAAGACATTGATGGTGCTGAATTTTGGTGAAAACATGTTTTTGTGTTTGTCAGGCTCTGTCCACTATGACGAAGGGGAATCTGAAGCAGAGAGCATGACGTCAAACATGGACATGAGCAACCCCATCTTCCAGCTCTATGAAGCCGTGCGAGGAGCCAGGAACAGCCAGGGCCAGCTGATCTCAGAGCCTTTCCTGCAGCTGCCCTCCAGGAAAGACTACCCGGACTACTACCAGCAGATCAGTCAGCCCATCTGCCTGCAACACATCAAGTATGGCAGAAAGATGAAGAAGAACATTGTAACAAGGAACAAATTCAGATAGTGCTGCTACAAACCATTATTTTGAGAGTTGACTAATCACAGATTATTTTTTCAGATTAGTCGACTTATCGGGTCATGCACGAAGTGGATGTAAAACACACATTTTAACCATCATTAGCTTTAAACTAACTAAAGCCAAATTAGCTTAAAAAATAAAAAAAGCCTAAGGTTGTGTCCGAATTCCCCCCTAATCACTATATAGTACGTTCGCCATTTCCCCAGTGCTGTCCGAATCTACTAATTCCAAATCGAGTACACTTGAAATTTCCCTGAAGTCTTTGCTAAAAACTAGCATACATTGATGGTCACTAGATTAGCGGATATAGACCACAATGCATTGCAGTCGAACAATTTCGAACAAAAAACGTGTAATATTTACCATCCACATTTTTACCATCAGAACACAGTGGAGTCATAAATAAACGTTGTGAAATATTCATTTTTATTCAATTTTTACTTTGTGAAATTGATGATGTCATATCCAGTTTTTAGAAAAAAGAAAGAAAAGTAGTGAGCATCGTGTCCGAATTACCTTTAAAATCCAGGGCACTATAAAGTCCCGCACTATATAGTTTTTCAGTTGTTGGGGACTGGGGGGGATTCCAACACAACCTATGTTAGCTAAAACAGCTAGCATGTATCTGAAATATTAGCTAAATTGAAAAAATAGACTAAAACAAAAGGCCTAAGTTAGCCAAAATAGCTAGCATGTAGCTAAAATATTAGTAAAACACAAAATAGCCTAAAAAAAATAAAAAAAGTCTGAATTAGCCAAAACGGCTAACATGTGGCTGAAATATTAGCTAAACTCCAAAATAGATTAAAAAACAAAAAAGGCTTAAGTTAGCCAAAACAGCTAGCATGTAGCTAAAATATTAGCTAAACTCCAAAACAGCCTAAAAAAACGAAACAAAAAAGCCTAATAAACTCCACTATAGCCTAAAAAACCTTAATAAATGCCAAAATAGTCATAAAAAGCTATCAGAATGCCATTATAACGTTCAACTTTACTACACTCTTTTCTCCATATAATATAAAGAAACGACTAACCGACTATTAAATTAGTCGTCGATTATTTTAATAGTCGATTAGTTGACTAATCGTGGCTGCGCTAGTGTCAGATAAAAGTAAAATGATGTTTACATTCCCTAGGAAGTCTGTTTCTCATGTTTTGTTTTTTTTCCTGCATTTCTGCCCGTGAGAAATATACCCCACACATACTCACCCACTGTAAAGTCCAGTATTTCTGTGCCCTCCCCCCCTTCCCAAATGTGAGAGCCCTTAATTCCCCACAGGACCAAGATGAAGAACAACGAGTACGAGAGCGTGGAGCACGTCGACTCGGATCTGACGCTGATGTTTGAGAACGCCAAGCGCTATAACGTCCCTCACTCCTCCATCTACAAACGCGTGCTCAAACTCCAGCACATTCAGCAGGTCAGTCCTTACTGAGGTTGGTTTATTTATGCTTTTGAAGACCCACTCCAACTCTTTTAATTATGGTTGTGCTGTTTTTAGCCAGAATCCTGTGTCTTTTTCTATGGAGCAGTTTTGTGCTGCCATATTGCGAACGAAAGTCACAGTTTTGAAATAAAAATTACCTAAATTTCAAACAAAATGTTATAAAGGGGCCATACCAGGATTTCCTGAAGTCTTTCAGAGTAAACTATACCCATATTTATGATCATATATTACCTTTGGAACACTAAAAAAAGAATTATATATGAAATATTAGTCGTTTTGGAAGCAAAACGACTCGATCTCAGAAGCTCCGCCTTTGCTCCTCGAGGGTGCCGCCCATTTCATGACATCATCGCAGAGCCAGCCTCGCCAGCATGTCATCCAAAAAAAAAAAAAAAGTAAAAAAACTAAATTTAGTAAAAATATAAATGTACATATTTAGCAGCCTGGACGTTTATCCCCAAATTTTGGCACAGACAGAATTTTGATGGCTAATGGGTTCATTTTGCAGTTAAATTCGGTCAAAAAATGCAGACAACACCAGATGATCATTTCAGGATTTATTCAAATAATGGGAACATTATTCTGATTAGCACTGGGTGTGGAGATTTCTTTTCTGTTTGAAGCATTATTAATCTCTGTATCAAAAATCCTTTTGCTCTAATGTGGATCACTTTCCCAGGGACACGCGCACGTTTCCGGCTTTCCTCAATAATCTATGTTCAAACAAGTTCTTCTAATTAGTTGCTCTCTAATTCCACCAGGAAATAGTCGGCTGCCTTTCTCCAGCTTCCACAAGGAAATAGCCAGCTCTTCTTCTCCACCAGAAAATAGTCTTCTCCCTTCCTCTACCAGGAAATAGTCTTATCCCTTTCTCCACAAGAAAATAGTCTTCTCCCTTTTGTCCACCAGGAAATAGTCTTCTCCCTTTGTCCACCAGGAAATAGTCTTCTCCCTTTCTCCACCAGAGAATAGTCTAATCCCTTTCTCCACCAGGAAATAGTCTTCTCCCTTTGTCCACCAGGAAATAGTCTAATCCCTTTGTCCACCAGGGAATAGTCTAATCCCTTTCTCCACCAGGAAATAGTCTTCTCCCTTTGTCCACCAGGAAATAGTCTAATCCTCTTGTCCACCAGGAAATAGTCTTCTCCCTTTGTCCACCAGGAAATAGTCTAATCCTCTTGTCCACCAGGAAATAGTCTAATCCCCTTGTCCACCAGGGAATAGTCTAATCCCTTTCTCCACCAGGAAATAGTCTTCTCCCTTTGTCCACCAGGAAATGGTCTTCCCCCTTTCTCCACCAGGAAATAGTCTAATCCCTTTTTTCTGTTTGTTTTGTGTGACATTTGTTTTGTAAACGCAAAAACATTTTTTGAAAAACAAAATTGAAAGCAAAATGTTCAATATTTTCCTTTGCGAATTGCAAAACTTTATTCTTAAAACTTTACATTTTGTTTGCAATTTATGAAATTTTGATCTGAAAACTGTGACTTTAGTTCGCAATACGGAGGCACAAAAATCCCCTCAGTTTTCTAAGTCATAATTTCTGCAGAGCGGCAGGAGTTAATTAGGAATTCACCTCTTGAGTTGTGAGCTTGACCGATGAGCAACCTCCCTGTTGCTGAGAGCTCTCTGTTTACATGCTGTCCCACTAGCTTACACCTCCTCACCCCCAATCTAACACTATCAGAAAAAGGCCTCAAGAACATGTTAAAAACACAATTTTCATCGGAGTGGGTCTATGAGAAGAATCTTTCACTTCTGTTGGTTCCATTATGTTTGATGAAGTCTAACATCTGAATTCTGTGTGTGTAGCTGAAGAGGAAAGACCTTTTACAGAGGGAGGATGATGATGGTGACAGCATGCTCTCCTCAGCCACGTCAGACACCAGCACTACCAAACGAAAAAGGTCTACTGCAGCCGTTTCCTTCTCTGAAAGGTTCTTGTGGAGTTTTGTCCCAACTCTCTTGTGTGTTCCAGTCATAAGAAGAACACAAAGAAAAACCGCATGAAGGCTCTCATCGCCGCGGTTACCGAGGCGCGAGAAGCCGGCGTTGGCCGTCGACTGTGTGAACTCTTCATGGTGAAGCCCTCAAAGAAGGACTACCCCGATTACTATAAGATCATCCTGGAACCCATGGACCTGAGGACCATTGAGCACAACATCCGCTCGGACAAGTATCTGACCGAGGACTCCATGGTGGAGGACATGAAGCTGATGTTCCGCAACGCACGCCACTACAACGAGGAAGGTTCACAGGTGAGAATACAGTCTGTCTTCTCAAGAGTATCAAACAACAAGGATGACCTTCTCATTAACATATACCACCAAGTATCAAAGATGTTCAGAAAATATGATTACCGGTACATTAATCCAGAATTCACTTTTTTTGTCCTAATCAAGTCTCAGATATGGATACGATGTTAAGTAAATGCTCTAAATTCAAGTGCAAATTAGAATTTTCTGGTTAACTACTTGTTACAACTGGGACTGTAACGCGACGTCCAAGATCGCTGACTTTAGAAATATAGTAGAGTATAGTAAAATATTGTCTTGGGACGATGTATTTTTGCTCTGAAATGCAGAATAATGTTGGATTTTAAGTTTATGAACTAAAACAAAACCGTCGACAGAAGTAAACAAATCTTCATGTCAGTGAAGCTTCTGGTTTTCAAGTAAAACTAGCGAGAGTTTTTTTCCATTCAAAAGCTGAGACTGAAGTTCCACTCACTGACATAAGATCTGACAAAAAGTGAATCAGTTTTAACACATGAGTTTTAGCTCCAGTCTTCACATGCTTTTAGTTATGGTAACTCTTTAACTGTTGACGCATAGCAATGAAGTGCGGATGTAATATACGTGACTCGTTCTGCCACAGGAAAAAAAACAACTTTTTTCATAGAAACTCTGCACCAATATGTAATGCTTAGAGCGTAAAATACTGAAGAACTTTAAGGACAGAAACACTGTGGAGAACATTTACAGGATTTGTAGATAAATAATCAAAAACATCAATCATTTCTTTGTGCTTTTGTGTTTATATTACTGCTGAACTGAACCAGAAGGATGACAAAAAATAAAATAAAACTTGTTTCAACTAACAAACGCCATTTCTTTCTATTTAAATCTTTGTGTTTTTATCAGTTTTGTTGATTCTGATCTAAATAAACGTATAAATGGTGGTGATTTGATACAAAAAATGTAGATTTTTATCTATCCAGTAAAAAGACATAAACATGACATCAGTCCACCTTTTGATGGTAAAATTACCAAAGCCACTGAAGCAAACAAGGATTGTGAAATGTGGCATCACCTCCAACGACCCTCGACTCTACTAAACTAGAGTAGAACAATATTTTTGATTAGTACTCTGCTGCTTTTGTAGGTCTACAATGATGCAGACATCCTGGAGAAGATCATGGAGGACAGGCGCAGAGATCTAGGACCAGCAACCGACGAAGATGACGTGATGTCTCCCAAGTTAAAAATCAGTGAGTTTTACAGCCATTGGTCTAAAAGAGCTCGCCGACCTGTTACCCAGAATCCTTTGTGATTTGTTCTGTTTCAGGAAAGAACAGCATCAATCTGAAGAAATCAAAGTACTTGACTCCCTTACAGCAGAAACTCAACGAGCTTTACGAAGCTGTCAAGAACTTCACGGACAAACGGGGACGCCGACTCAGCACCATCTTCCTGAGACTTCCCTCTCGCGCCGAGCTCCCCGATTACTATCTCGCCATTAAGAAACCGGTGGACATGGAGAAGATCAAGAGCCACATGCTGGCCAACAAGTACCAGGATGTGGACGCTCTGGTTGAGGACTTTGTGCTGATGTTCAACAACGCCTGCACCTACAACGAGCCCGAGTCTCTGATTTACCGCGACGCTCTGCTGCTGCACAGAGTGTTGCTGGAGACCCGGCGGGACCTGGAAGGAGGAGAGGACACCCACGTGCCCGACGTGCCCCGCCTCATCCAGGAACTGGTTCGCAGCCTCTTTGTTTCTGTTCTCGGTCACCAAGACGACGAGGGACGATGCTACAGCGATTCGCTGGCGGAGATTCCTGCTGCTGACCCGGCAAACTCTGACAAGCCTCTTCTCAACTTTGAGATCATCAGAAGAAACGTGGATCGGAGCCGCTACAAGAGGCTGGACGTTTTTCAGGACCACATGTTTGAAGTTCTGGAAAAAGCCAGACGGCTAAGCAGGTCAAGTATTGGTTCGCAAACAAGACATAGTACTAGATGGTGTGAATGGTGTGAGCTGAATGTGGCTGCTGAAGATGTTGAAACTGATAACTAGCCAAAAATGTTGATAGCTGAAGATGCTGAAAATTGATAGCTAAAAATGGTGAAGCTGAAAGCTGAAAATGCATAAACTGATGCTAGCTAAAAAGCACAAACAGATAGCTGAAGATACTGAAACTGAAATCTAGTTAAAAATACTGAAGCTGATAGCTAAAAATGCTCAAACAGATAGCTGAAGATACTGAAACTTATAGTTGGTTAAATATGCTGAAGCTGAAATGCATAAACTGATGCTAGCTAAAAATGCTGAAGCTGATAGCTGAAGATACTGAAACTGATAGCTAGTTAAACATGCTGAAGCTGGTAGCTGAAAATGCATAAACTGATACTAGCTAAAAAGGCTGAAGCAGATAGCTGAAGATACTGAAACTGGTAGCTAGCTGAAAATGCTAAAGCTGATAGCTGAAGATGCCGAAACGGATAGCTAGCTCAAAATGCTGAAGCTGATAGCTGAAAATGCATAAACTGGTTAAAGCTACAAAGGCTGAAGCTGATAGCTGAAGCTACTGAAACTGATAGCTAGTTAAAAATGCTATCGCTGATAGCTGAAGATGCTGAAACGATAGCTTGCTAAAAATGTAGAAGTTGAAAGCAAAAAATGCTGAAGTCTGTTTAGTTTTTTGCAATTGTTCATATTTTATGACTAATTTTCTGCATCTTTAAAATTACCTGCATGAAGCCCAATGAAGCAAATTTCCTTTGTGATTTTGGGCTATATAAATAAAATTGAATTGAAGCTGAAAGCCTACTTAATTGAACTGAAAACTGTTTAATGTTGCTAAAACAGCTAGCATAATGCTAAACATTAGCTAAACTCCAAATTATCCTAAAAAAACTGGAAATAAAATTCAAATTTTGTAAAATATTAGTTAAAATGGGAATTTTCCTAAAAATACTGGAAAAAATAAATTGGCCAAAAACAGCTAGCATAATGCTAAAATATCAGCAAAATTCCAAATTACCCTTAACAAAACCCGTAGTTGCTGAACATTTTAAAGTTAAAAGCTAAATCTAAAAGTATACAGAAGTTCACAAGTTTTAAAGGTTACAAAGTTTTTTGAAGGATTTTAGCAATTTCTCTTAATTTTTCTATGGGGCATGTTTTGCTCAATATTTCAAAAACAATCAAGTTTATGAATATCAAAAATACAAGCACTAATGTTCTGAACGAGCTGAATGTTTTGATAACAAGTTTACTGAAATCATTGAAAGTGAGATTGAGTTTCTGCGTGTCAAAAAACGTACAGAAAGGAGCAGGAGAATCACTGTAGTGTGAATGCTGTAAAGCTTTCAAACAATTAGAGTACACACCAAAAATAATTTGGTTAAACTTTCATTACAGGACAGATTCTGAGATCTTTGAAGATGCAGTGGAGCTGCAGCAGTTCTTCATCAAGATCAGAGATGAACTGTGCAAGAATGGAGAGATCCTGATGTCCCCGGCCCTCAGCTATACCTGTAAACATTTGCACAGTGATGTAGAAAAGGAGAAGAAAGAAAAACTTCCTAAAGAGTACGAAGAAGACCGAATCAAGAGAGAAGAAGAGAAAAAAGGTAGAACTAAAAGTACTCAATGCGGTCGTGTATCTCCTCCTGCTGCTGCTGCTGCTTCACTTGAAACCTTTTACTCCTCAGAAGCAGAAAAGAGGGAGGAGCCAGTCGGAGCATCGTGGCACGCTCAGCGTACGTACCGCCAGGACTGCACCTTCAAGGATAGCCTGTACCATGTGGGGGACTGCGTATATGTGGAGCCGGCAGAGTCGAACCTACAACCTCACATAATATGTATTGAGCGTCTCTGGGAGGATGAGAACGGTCAGTGCATGTGTGGACAAATGCTACATATTAGCCCTTAGCATAATGATATGGGGATGGGACTACTGCTGTATGTCTATTAGGACGGCCATAGTCGACAACTAATTTAATAGTCGATTTAGTCATTACTTTATATTATATGGAGTCAGAGTGTAGTAAAGTTGAAAGTTATGATGGCATTATGCTAGCTTTTTAGACTGTTTTGGCATTATGAAAGTTTTTTAGGCTATTTTGGAGTTTAATTAATATTTCAGTTACATGCTAGCTGTTTTGGCTAACAGGGTTTTTTGTTTTTTTAGGCTATTTTGAGAGTTTGGCTAATATTTTAGCTGCATGCTATCAATTTTGGCTTCTTTTTTGTTCTTTTTTTAGCATTTTGGAGTATAGCTAATATCTCAGCTACATGCTAGCTGTTTTGGCTAACTTAGGTTTTTTCAATTTTTTAGGCTAATTTGACCTTTAACTAATATTTTAGCTAGCTATCGGCATCATCATTTTCAGCTATCAATTTTAGTATTGTCAACGGCCAAATTCAGCTTACAGCATTCACCCTAGCATCTAGTTTTTAGTTCGTTTAAAGCTAATGATGGCTAACGCGTGCTTTACATCCAGTTTGTGCATGACCTGATTAGTCGACTAATCACCACTTTTTTTTTCGATTAGTCGACTATTAAAATAATCATTTGTGGCATCACTAATGTCTATGTTTTTATATCTGTCCCTACTAAATAAATAAATTGATTTTCCTTCCTCTCATACAAACAGGGGAGAAGTGGTTGTATGGATGCTGGTTCTACCGACCAAATGAAACGTTTCATTTGGCCACAAGAAAGTTCTTGGAGAAGGAAGTTTTCAAGAGTGACTTCTACAACAAAGCTCCCGTCAGCAAGATTCTGGGAAAGTGTGTAGTTATGTTCGTGAAGGTACTTTGCTCCTGCTAATTTCTCTTTTTAGATTTTCTCCATGCATCAGTTTGTGGTAACCAAATACTTGTGGAACTCCAGGAGTACTTCAAGCTGTACCCAGAGGGTTTCCAGGAAGAGGACGTGTACGTCTGTGAATCCCGCTACTCTGCCAAGTCCAAGTCCTTCAAGAAGATCAAGATGTGGACCATGCCTCTCAGCTCGGTTCGGTTCACTCCTCGAGACGTGCCCCTCCCTGTGGTCCGAGTAGCTTCCATATTTGCCACAAAGCCGGATGAGAAGCCAGCGGAGACGGAAGATGAGAGCAAAGTGACAGACGGGGTCGTGGAGAAGGTAAAGAGACTTGTTTGTGTTTGAGTGAAACCTTAAAACATTAAAGCTCTGCGTGTCCACAGGAGAGGGAGGACGTTCCTTTGGATTTCACCAACGGGGAGCCGGGCTGTCAGTACTACGAGCAGCTCTGCTACAACAATCTGTGGCTGAAAGTGGGAGACTGTGTTTACATCGGCTCTCACGGGCTGGTGCGCCACCGCGTGGGCAGGTGAAGTAAATACTCTTTAATATTTGCTGCATAAAGTCTGATCATCTTTTGATCTTTTTTTAAATCATTCTCAAAATGAAATCATGACCTGTAATTAATTAATTGTTTTTAATTGCAATTTTTTACCAAATAATTGCAATTAAAAGCCTCATTCTGAGGTATTTTATTGAAGTTTGTGACATTGTGGAGCAGTAAGAGATCAAAATAAAACTAAAAAGGTGGTTTTATAAAGTTTTTTTTGTTAAAAAAGACTTTTAACCTTTACAATTAAAAAGAAAAAGAAACATCAGGTCTGGAGTATTCTAATTTACCACATCAAAAACCAGTAGGAAGTTTTCTGAACAAACCAAAAAAAAAAAAAGACCTCAAACTTCATATTAATACATAACTAAAAAGTTGATGCATTTTATCCACCAGTTTACCACAACAGTTAGACAGTACAAAAGACATGAGAGTCATTTTATACTGTAATTAGCCAATTTGGGTGAATTTTATCAGAGATAAAGCAGAAAAGAAAAAGAGAAGAGAATCTAAGGACGAAATGATGCACTGCGGAGGAATTTAATTGTCTAGATTTTGGATTTTGTTTTTGCTTTGAGTTTTATCATCTGGACAAAAATAAGCACTAAGAGGTGGACTTTACCTCTGAAACTGTAATTTTATATTTTTACTTTTTGAGAGACAGCAAACGCTGCAATCAGCTCCGCCCTCGGTTGGCCGTGACGGCCAGTGAGTGAGTCACCTGAAGCAGGGCGGAGCTTTTTGCAGCGTCCACGCCTGCTGCACCTTTTTTTTTTTTAAAGGAGCGAAAGCAGAGAGTGGTCGGTGCGTTGGTGCTGAAGCTGTTACCATGACAACGTGATGCACTACATGAAATGGCCCCCTTTTGTAAATATAAATAAAAATAATCCTAAAACTATAACAAGACTGAGGTTCTAATAATTTTTAAAATGTTTATATTTTTCTGAAATGACTATAGTTTGAGCAGGAATAATGCCTTCAGGTGCGCACTAACAGGAAGCAACCAATCGCCTCAAAAATGAAAAAAAATGATACCTTTAATTAATTAATTGCGATTATCACAATAAAGTGACAGCTCTACTTATTTTTGTCTGTGTTTAACAGAATTGAGAAGATGTGGATCCGAGATGGAGCAGGTTACTTCTTCGGTCCAATTTTTATCCATCCTGAAGAGACGGAGCACGAACCCACCAAGATGTTCTACAAGAAGGAAGTCTTCCTCAGCAACCTGGAGGAGACTTGTCCTATGACCTGCATTATAGGTAACCTCCTGCTGTCTAACGGAGCTTCAAGCATCTGCTCGAACTTGCTTTGTTGATTTGAATCGGACTGGGAATCACTGGGTACCTCATGATACGATACGCGATACATGGCTCACGATATCGATAATATCGTGATACTGCGATAATTGGTAAAAAATCATCTCTAATAACTAACATTATATAGAAGCACACTTATTTTTGTGGAAAATATATCCCCATTTATCTTTTTTAGCTTAAACACAATCATAATAAACAACTTTTCTGATTTTGTGCAACAAATTATAGACACTTTTGTGCAACATTGCTGAAATCTGTAATACTACGTCTGACGAGCATTGACACCAATTGATTTGGAATTATCTGTCAAATTCTATGTTAACTATAGTAAACATGATCAGCAGTGACACTACTTAGTGCAGAATTGTTGTAAACAACAGAACAAAAATGAAATAATTCAAGTATATCTACCTCCAA
This sequence comes from Oryzias melastigma, assembly GCF_002922805.2. Taxonomy (NCBI): domain Eukaryota; kingdom Metazoa; phylum Chordata; class Actinopteri; order Beloniformes; family Adrianichthyidae; genus Oryzias; species Oryzias melastigma. The sequence continues at coordinate 31,362,052 of NC_050516.1, forward strand.
AAGAACGTCACACCAAAGGATGAAGAATATAATGTTTTACAGTCTTTGTCAAGTGTTTCCTATTTTTTTCCCACATTTGAAAAGGGCTGAACATCCAAAAATGATTTACTCAGACTGTCACTTGAGATTATTTTTCCAATCTTTATAATTTTTCCATTTAATCAGTCAGCAGGTAACAACCTTAAAACACACATAATAATAGCAATAAATATTTACAAATACAAATTCTATTACAGAATAGCAATAAACAGCTTTACAATAATTTACATAATTTTAAGTGCTTCAAATAACTGGCAACCTTCCTAATTTTACAGTGAATTCATGTATTTTGTTTTAATTACATTTTTAAGTTCACACATCAAATCTTACATTTTTATTCAAGAATGACTTTAAAATAAAATTAATTGCATTAATTTGAAAACTTCACACCATAAATTTACCAAAGTTACACCGTACACCAGCTGGTTTAACATTGAAGTGCACAAAACCAAAAATTCCGACCGGTACCTGAAGTACACACAAACAACTGCTAAGACTGACTCAGACGCTCGGCGCAACAGCCTCTTCAAATGAAAATATAATATCGATACTTGATGAGAACCCATCGAGAATCAATCGCACGACTAAATATCGCGATATATCGCAATATCGATTTTTTGGCGTCCCCCTAGTTTTGAAGGTACATCAGACGTTCTTCTTCCTCTTTTGCAGGGAAATGTGTCGTTTCCTCCTTCAAAGAGTTCTTGTCGTGTCGGCCCACCGAAGTGCCTGAAGAGAATGTTCTTCTTTGTGAGAGTCGCTACATTGAGAGTGAGAAGCAGATGAAGAAGTTCAAGGGTCTGAAGCGCTTCTCGCTCTCTGGGAAGGTGGTGGAGGACGAAATCTATTATTTTAGGTAAACTTTTTATTTGATTTTTAAATTAAAAACAAAGAAAGTAAACATCATGAACAGAAATATAATGAAAACACGACTATAAGTAAGAGTCCTAGACCCTTTTTTCCAGTTCAGTCTAAACTTATTTTTTAAATAGTGACAGAATTTGTAAAGAATGACAAGAAAAAGTTGAAGATTTTAAAGTCCCACTCCAACTATATTTTCATTATAAAACCATTCCCAGCGATCTTTTAATTAGAATTATGACGTTTTTAGCAAAACATACTTTTAAAGTCCCCCTAAAACAATTTGTTTTATTTAAAAAAAACGTTCCAAGTAGTGTTTTAATCATGATTATGAAGTTTTTAACCAAAATTCCACAACCTAAATGCAGTGGCGGGCCGTGCATTTCACACCTAGGCCTTCAGTAGTGCTCCATCTGAATCAATCCAACCCTCATTAACTATTTTATGGCAATAAAACTTCTAGTGCAGGTACAGCTGCCACACACACACCAAAAGCATAAAAAATAACCTGATAAAATTTCAATATTATGTAGGGAGATAGCAAAATTTTACTCACCAAAAATCCAGATTATTTAAACACAAAATCCATCCTTTCTATCCTCAAGAAGATTTCAATCACTCTGTCGTGCAGAATCCATGCGTTTCACAGATGGAAAGTGTTCCGTGGCTGTGATAAGCTGGAAAATGTTCTGGTATTCCTGAAGCCTCTTGTGGTCCAGGAGAGAGACAAACATCAGTTTTGTGATCTTGAAATCTGGTCTGTGTCTGGAAAATAATATTGTCGGTAGTGCGCGCGAGGATTTTGCGCTGCACCTCTTCGTGAGCTCGGAGCGCCCGCGGTGCGTTCAGGGGCCTCGTAGATTTCCTCGTATCAGCTTCTCTCCGGCTCAACGGAGTCACGGAACTCCTTTACCCGTGCCAGACAAAACTGCCACAACTTTACCCAGACATTCATTTTCCACCAAAAATCAGACGATGAGACGCTTTCCACTGGTAACATCTTCAAACCTGACACGCCGCTCCTCGGCACCTGTGTCCGTCACATAACGCAGAACCAGAGCGAGCTGCGAGCTATCCAATCAAGGCTCGTGAAAATGATAACGTTTCCGTAGGCCAGCTAGCTGGCCTATCACGTGGTCTCCTCCAGATCTGATTGGTTGAAGCAACAGTTTGGTCGACAATTATTGTATGCTACAGGGCCCGCAGAACTGATTGTGAAGGCCTCCGGGCAGATTTCTTTGACCCTAGCAACAAATGGTGCTGCAATGTGATTGGTTAATGCTTAAATAGGAAAATACACGTCTGGAAGCAGCACAACCAGGGAGACAGCAATGAAAGGACGAAGACAGAGCATTTGGAATTATAGAATACGTATTCACGGAAATAAATAATAATTAATATCAGTCTGTGATTCAGATATTTTTAGGCCAGCAGAGAAGGCCTTGCAGGCCCTGACGGCCCACCACTGCCTAAATGTCTTAAAAAGCCATTTTTCATGTTGATCTGAAGCCCATGTTTCCAAAATCTCCTCCTCTGACAGTGATTTTAAAAAGGAGAGACACTCGGAAATGCAAAAACGAAATGATTTCTTATTACATTTGTTCTGTTTCATAAGAAAAATGCCACACAGACATGTTCAAAACTCAAAAACAGGATATCCTCAGGTGGGGACTTGAAGACATATTTTCTGTAGAGCTCATTAGAAAGACACTTTTGGGTTGTGGGCGGGACTGTTGGCCCAGAAGTTAGCCTCAGCCAGTTTCCCAGCATTCAGCTGAAATATTAGCTAAACTGAAAAAAATCCTAATTTTACCAAAATAGCTAATATTTTAGCTACATGCTAGCTATTGTGGCTAATTTAGGATTTTTTTTCAGTTTTTTCAGGTTAATTTGGATTTTAGCTAATATTTCAGCTACATGCTAACTAAACTCCAGATTAGCCTAAACAACTGAAAAAGCCTGTTAGCCAAAACATCTAGCATGTAACACTGAAATTTCCCCACCGTGGGACGAATAAAGGACTATCTTATCTTATCTTAATTAGCGTAAAAGCTTTTTTTTTTTTCAAAAAAGCCCAAATTAGCCATAGTAAAATGGAAAATGCAGACGAACATGGATCTATTCATCTGTAAGTGGAGGATTTGGAATTGAAACGGAGAAAAAAGAATTTAGCCCACCTATGACAGTGACTTTGTCATGAATCTGAGCTTTTTCAAACATCCAGTTTTCATCTGCTCCTGATCCAACAGGATTAGAATAAAGAAATTTTCATAAATGCTGTTTAATTTTAAACTATTTTCTTTATGTCCTCCGTCATGAGAAAATGCTACAAGAACATGCTAAACACATTGGACTAAAACATTTTTATCTAACTAGTTTCAGTGCTCTAAGTTTGGTTTGAGTTTTGTCCTCAGTTTAATCGAGAGGGAATTCTGGGTTTGCACAGGAAGCTCATCGTTCCTCAGAAGGAACCATCACCGCTGCTCAACAGGAAGATTGAGGAGCTGGAGGCCAAATTCGCTGACATGACCGATGAAGAACTTGAAGAACTCGGGGATGATGACGGCGATCTGGGCGACCACGCTCACATGCCGTCCTCACTGTCTGGTGACATGGAGCTGCTGTCCTACACTCCTCCACAGGTCCGAGTGAAGCAGTGGACGGATGAATCGTCTGTTGTGTTTTAGCGCTGTATCATTTTTATGTGGCGTTCGGTTACAGTCCAGCCCTAAATCCATAAAGGGGCTGTCAAAAAAGGAGGGATCGAAGAGGAAGATCAACATGAGCGGATACATCCTGTTCAGCAGCGAGATGCGGGCGGTCATCAAAGCTCAGCACCCAGACTTCTCCTTCGGGGAGTTGAGCCGGCTGGTTGGGACAGAGTGGAGGAACCTGGAGAGCTCCAGGAAAGCAGAATATGAGGGTAAGAGGTTTTATTTGATTTTAAAATAATTCAAACTTCTCAAAGTATTAGCAAATCCTCTGTGCTTTTAAAACTAACTCACTCAGGATGTAGCGATTCTTCTTGAATCAGTAAAACTTGATTCAAACTCATCAACATCGTTGCAGAAAATAAAAAAATCAGTTTGTTACGGCCTGTTCCTAAATTTAGAAGAACTGATGTCATTTCTCCATGCAGGCTCACTGTGTGTGTGCCTGTGATTGTGTGCACGCACCTGTGAGTGTTTGCGTCTTTGACTACGTGCTTATGACTTTGCGGGCGCACCTGTGAATGTGTGTACCTGTGAGTGTGCGGGTGCACCTGTAAATGTGTAGGCCTGTGAAGTGCGCTCCTGTGCGATCGCCCCTGTGAGTGGTGCGCCTGTGACTGTGTGTGCGCCTGTGACTGTGGGGGTGCGCCTGTGACTGTGTGTGCGCACCTGTGACTGTGCAGGTGCGCCTGTGAATGTGTGTGTGCACCTGTGACTGTCCGGGCGCACTTGTGACTGTGTGTGTGCACCTGTGACTGTGCGGGTGCGCCTGTGAATGTGTGTGTGCACCTGTGCCTGTGCGGGCACACCTGTGACTGTGCGGGCGCACCTGTGACTGTGCGGGCGCACCTGTGACTGTGCGGGCGCGCCTTTGACTGTGCGGGTGTGCCTGTGAGTGCTTAGCAGTCAATCATATGGACCACAATATGAACCAAGGATAAAAGGATTTGTGATCATTTCAGTATTATGTATAAATATTTATTTGTATTGAATATTTTCTGTTTGTAGGAAAACAAACAGTTTGATGTAAGGGGAAAAAAGAAAACAACGTTGGCCTTAAAATACCTTTAATTCTTTGTGTTTATAAAAAAAATCTGAAATAATAGAAATCATTACTTTAAAACTGTGAGTCGAATCAAATCTATACTGAATCGATCCATCCCTACAACTCACTGATTTTTTTTTTTTTTTTCATTGCAGAACGTGCAGCTAAAGTAGCAGAGCAGCAGGAGCGTGACAGGACCCACCATCAGACGTTCCTTAAATCAGGTACCCCAGTAGGGGCGCTGATGGGGGTGGTGCCTCCCCCAACCCAAATGGGATTGCTTAATCCTGGCATGGCTCCGGTGTCAGGTAACCCCTCATAAATGCAGCTGAGTCAGCAGTTTACATTTGAAAGCTGCAATGCGAAGCTAAACTGCCAGAATCATAACTCTTATTTTAATGTTGCATCATCATCACCTTTGCTTCACCTCTAACATCTAATCCCACCAATAGTCCTAAATGATGAATGGTGTTCTGCATCTTCTGTGCTGCAATCTCATTGAATGATGACAGGAATGTTAACAGTAGTGCTGCCACAAACGACTATTTTAATAGCCGATTAATTAACAATTATTTTTTTTCTGATTAGTCGATTAATCGGGTCATTCGCAAACTGGATGTAAAGCACACATCTTAACCATCATTAGTTTTAAACTAACTAAAAACTAGATATATATAATTACCTGTGATAATACGAATGTGTTAAGATGAATTTGGCCGCTGAAGATAATAGTACTGATAGCTGAAGATGCTGAAACTGATGGCTAAAAACACTGAAACTAATAGCTGAAAACACTGAAGCTGATAGCCAGTTAAAATACTAATTAAATGCCAAATTAGCCTAAACAACTGAAAAGAAACCAAAATTACCCAAAACAGCTAGCATGGAGCTGAAATAATAATTAAATGCCAATTTAGCCTAAAAACAAAAAAGCCTGAATTAGCCAAAGTAGCTACCACTATATATTAGCTAAACTCCAAATGTGCCTAAAAAACTGAAAAAATCCAAATTTTGACAAAATAGCTAATATTTCAGCTACATGCTTGCTATTGTAATTAATTTAGAATTTTTTCAGTTTTCTTTTGGTTAATTTGGAGTTTAGCTAATATTTCAGCTACATGCTAGCTAAACTCCAGATTAGCCTAAACAACTGAAAAAGCCTGTTAGTCAAAACATCTAGCATGAACCTGAAATATTAGCTAAGCTCCAAAATACCCTAAAAGACAAAAAAAGCCTAAATTAGCCAAAATAGCTAGCATGCAGCTGAAATATTAGCTAAACTCCAAATTAGCCTCAAAACCTTTAAAAAAGCCTAAATTAGCCAAAATAACTAGCATGAAGCTGAAATATCTAAACTCCAAAATAGCCTAAAAAACCTTAATAAATGCCAAAATAGTCCAATAAAGCTAGCAGAATGCCGTTATAACTTTAAACTTTTCTACGACTAATCGACTATTAAATTAGTCGTCGACTATTTTAATAGTCGATTAGTCTTTGATTAGCCGACTAATCGTGGCAGCCCTAGTAAACAGTTCCTAAAAAAGATTCTTATATTCAGAATATGACAGACCCATCTGTAGACACCATTTAACATTTAATGTGATGTTTTTTTGCTGCACAGCATGCATTCATTCCTCTGCTCGTCTCACTGTAATCTACATATCATCTTGTCCATGCATGTTTGGTTGCATGTTTTACTGACGCATGTTGTGGGTTTGTGTTACTGCTGCTCCTGTCTGAGAAGGTGTGGGTGCATATATGATGCCGCTGCAGGCCCGTGTCGAGAGCCTGGTTAGTATGACCGGCATGCCTCTGCATCACATGAGGATGCCTCTTCATGCCCAGCATCTCCTGCCCAGTATTCCCGGGTTCCGTGGAATGCCACGCTTTGGTAAGAGTGCTTTCATAGCTGCTCCATCTGCCACGCTGTTGCTTCCTGACTACTGATCTGACCTGCTGGAGGGGCTACCTGTATCACTAGGCTTAAATCCTGCATTGATGACGGATTAGTGGGAGAAAACTGATCAACTGCTTTTTCAGTTTGCTCAAAAGCAATGCATAACCTTAAAATTCAGTTTATTAAAAATGAACTGACAAGAACATTCAATTGTGCACACATTTATACAAAGTGATGCCCAGAACATAGTATTTAAGAATAAACTCAGATTAAGTGGTCTGCTCTGATATTGAATATCCTTACAGGTGTCAGTGGTATAGGAAGTGGACTTGCAGGTGGAAACGTCCATGGACCTCAGGTAACCTGCTACTTTTCTAGAACTCTCATTAAAATGGGAACTTGTTCTCGTTTTAATGATGACATAGAGATCACAAAGAGTTAGTGGTGAAAAGTTCATAAATTAGCTTGATTTAAGTGACTTTCAGTGACTTAACAAACTGGATCTCAGAACCATTTCTGTGGAGAGTCTGTTTTTTAAAGGTTCTTGTCAAAGAGGAAGTTTTATCTGTGTCACTTGTTAATCAGGGAAGGAATTTAGGACAATAGCACTAGTGGTTTTTTTCCGTTCTAGTCTATGATTGCAGGTCCTCCTCTTGAAAATGTGCTTTACTGTAGTCAATATAGTGTATATTTTCATCTGAATATGAGAAATGTAAGTGCTGGTTTGTTTTCTTAAGATGGCTTTGATGGGCTCGGGGCAGCAGGCTCCGCCCCCGTACCCAGGACAAGGTGGACAGGCTGCCCTTCAGCAGCCCTCCACACCTGTGTTCGTCTCCCCACCGGCTAAAACTCAGCGGCTGCTTCACTCGGAGGCTTATCTCAGATACATAGAAGGCCTGTCTGCAGAATCGACCTCTGTCAGCAAGTGGGACCAAGCTCTGAAAGGTTTTAATCAGAAAATATATTTCTAGTGCACTTGAATGTAAAATGATTCTGTCTAATATGGTTTAATAGTGAAATTATGTGAATGGAAACCTTTAGATTTGACTCTTGTATTGAAGTCCCACTCCAATCATCTTTTGATCTATTTTTAAGGCGTTCCCAGTGATCTTTTAATGCTTACACAATCACGTGAATACGTAATTTGGCACGTAAAAACTCGATCAAGCAATCTTGGTATCAAAACGTTCAGCTGGTTCATGACATTACTGCTTGTATTCTTGGTATTTATAACTTTATAGTTTTTGAAATTTTAAGGAAAATATGCCCCTTAGGAAATGAACGAGAAAGTCTTAGAATTTCAAAATTTTCAGTAGATTAGCAACAAACTTAAATATATTTATGGGCTATTTGTTTATATTTTATAGTAATTAAAAGACATTTGAGTTTACAAAATAGTTTAGCAACATGCTAACGTTTTTGGCTAATTTGTTATTTACTGAGTTTTTAATGCTAATTTAGACTTTAGCTTCTATTTTAGCAACAGACTGTTTTTAACCAATCTAGTTTACTGAGGAATTTTAGGCTATTTTTGAGTTTAGCTAATATTTAAGCAACAAGCTAGCTTTTTCTTGGCTAATTTGTTATCTACTGAGGTTTTTTATGCTAATTTTGAGTTTAGCTTCTATTTTAGCAACATGCTAATGTAGTTTACTGAGGAATTTTAGGCTAATTTGGAGTTTAGCTAGTATCTAAGCAACAAGCTAACTTTTTTGGCTAATTTTGTATCCACTTACATTTTTTTTTTTTTGCTAATTTGTAGTTTAGCTCATATTTAAGCAACACTAAATATTTTTTCAAACGGGCATTTATTAGGGATTTTTTAAGCAATTTTACTACATGTTTTTTGGAAATTTTGGTCAATTTCAGCGCTATTTCATAGTTCTTTAACAAAATTTCCAGTCTTTTAGCAAATTCAACATTTTACAAATAGCTTTTGCGTTTTCAGTAAATCCCTTCAGCAATTAAAGTAAATTGTGTCACCATTTTCAGCTAAAAGCTTCACTATTTTCAGCAAAAACCATTCACTCTTGCATTATCCCATAATGCAACTTTCCTAGTTATTATTAAGTTGCTTTTAGGCTAAATAAAAAACATACTTTCTTTAGAGCGGCAGGAGATAATTAGAAATTCACCTCTGAGTTGTGGGCGGTACTCCTTGTGCGGAGTAATTTCCCATCATCCCTTTGTTTACATGCTCTCCTGCTAGCTTAGTCCCTCACACTCCCAAGTTAACATTAGCGGTGCAACAGGAATGGAGAGCTATATCAGAGCTGTCCAGCTGGACAGTTTTATACCAGATTCCAGCTCAGACGAGGAAAATGAAGACCTACCTGGATCCATGTGTCCATTTGATTCTCAACAATTTGAGGAAATTCTCAGAATAGCAGTTTTAATCTTAATTTTCTTTTTATACGTCCTCCTTCGTGAGAAAAATGCTTCAATGACCTGGTAAAAACATCATTTTCCTTAGAGTGGGTCTTTAAACTTTGTTGATGAGATAAAAACATTTATTTTAACGTTTTTATATCAAAGAAATTTGCACATTTTCCTTTTGTTTTTCATGTTTTATTACTATTTTCCACATTTCAGTTCAGAAACAAGACGTGCGCCTTACAAAAGAGCAAGAAAGCAGACTCCCGTCCCACTGGCTGAAGAGTAAGGGCGCTCACAAGACCATGGCGGATGCACTTTGGCGGCTTCGTGACCTGATGCTGCGAGACACCTTAAACATACGTCAGACGTATAACCTGTAGCTTGCACATATTCTGAGCCTCTAACCTGTGGGACAGGAAAAGGGTTAAGCTAAAAAAAGATTTTGTGTTGTTAAAAAAAACAGATATATTTGAATTCATAAAATGTGCTTTCTGTATTTGTTTTTGTATTTTTGTTTAACATTTCAGATGTACTGTTCAAAGTGCATAATTGTTACTGACATGGTGATGTTCTTCATGGATTCACTATTAAAATGTGAAAGTCTTGCGTTTTTGTTCGTTTTTATTCGCTTTATTGTAAGTTTAAGTACAAAACGCTGTGCAAAATAGCCATTAATATACACTGTACATCTATATAAACGGTATAAAAAATTAAACCAAAAAATAAAATAATAAAATGCCATGGGTAGAAACAAACAGATGACGTCATACAGTAAGTAAATAAAAGTAGGATCACAGAAATTGCAGAGTTTCTTAGTTGCGGAAGGAAGTGATGGACGCTCGTGCCTCTTGAGAGCCAGGGGGCGTGTCTCCCGGCCTGACATGAAATGTGCGCATGCGCGTAGCCCTGACCGCGCAGTTCCTTTGAAAGCTGGTGCTGCGAGCACGTCTGTGGTGTGTTGTGACTTCACATCCTAGCCGAAAAACTCTGTCACGGTAAGGATAAAAGGTTGGCCGGTATATCTGGTGGTTCGTTGCATTCCATATATAAATTAAGGCTTTAACCAGCAAACGCAAATGTAGTGAATTAAAACGAGCTAACTTTATTGTTAGCAGTAAACATTAGCAAGCTAGCGTTAGCCCGCTGGGTACCGGTTGATGGATCAGTCTATTCACTGGAGTTCAGCATTACTTTACACTATAGCTTTGATTAGCATTGTGGTTTTTATTTGAATTTGGACACATTTAATGTTCAGATTGTAAATAATACACAGTTCTCGCGTGAACATTCAATAGTAACCAGTTGGTTGGAGAGCACAGCGCCATGTGCTTTATGTTTAAACTTAAACCTTTAGCCTGCTAGCTTGCACTAACCTGGAGTCAGAGGGACCACCCGGAACAGTGAGGCTTTGGAACGGGTTTAAATGTGTGAGCCGCGAGCTCAGCTCATAACCCGAGAGACTGGACTCTGTTTAGACGCGGCTAGCTTCCCATGAGCAGCTAAAGCACGTGTTGTATCAGAAATATACTTACAGACATGGTTTTATGAATGCATTACTTCAGCTTCAGTCAGTGCACGCGCACTCTTCTGGTTCATGTATTTTGATTATTTAGCATATTTTCCTCACACCTGTGTGTAGGTCTATATGTAAATGAGTGATCAGAATTTTAAATAAAATTAGGTCAATGCTAAAGTTATGTTGATGTTCTCATTGGAAGTGACAAGAATGAATCCACCAGAAGGCTTCATGTTTTGGGGGATAAATGCAGGAAAGCAGATAAAGATGGTCTAAGACAGCAGGGGTCTGCAACCTGCACCTCTTACCCCTCAACAGCTGCTCTTTTCTTAAAGAAAAATAAGTTTTGAAATGTTAAAAATTAAGTTTAAAGTAGGACGTGAAAAAGTTGTAAAGGGGGAAACAAATAAACTAACTCAAACTACAACATTTTGACACATTTCTGTGCATTCTGTCCTGTACTATCGAAATATAAAGCAAATTTTCTATTTTTGAAAAAAATAAGGAATTTTAAGTGTGTTTAAAATATGTGTCAGGGATGACTTAATTAGCTCGTATTTCATTTTGGTTTGTTAGATTTGACATTTTTGGCAAAGATGCACCAACAACAGTGAAATTAACTTTTTATTTAATCACTGATGACATTACATTTGCAACTACTACTTTTGCTGCATTGAGATGATCAAATATGACAGGGTGTCTTATTTTGAAAGGAACTGCTGACAAAATTTAAAGAAAAAAAGCTATTTTCTTTTAATCTTTGTGTTTTATTCATGCAAAATGAACAACAGTTTATTTATGTTTAACATAGTAGTAACAATAGCTTAAATACAACTTGGTGTCTAATTTTTTTAAAAGGTGAAGGAAAACTTTGTTGCTCCAACTGGGTTGTAGTCAGGAAATCAACTCAGACGGCTCTTTCAGAGTTGAAGGTTGCAGACTCCTGGTATAGCATGTTGGTTCTCATGTTGTTTGCTTGCATTTCGTTTAATAAAGTTAAAAAAAAATATTGATTATTGGATGCATTTATAGAATCTCCCCCTTTTTGTTAGAATCAAATGAGATTTTTACCTTGAAAATGAACTTAAATCGTTTTTTTAAAGGAAAACTTTTGTGCATCTTTGGATGATTTATTTTTTGTTTAATGAATGTAAGTAAGTTATGCATAAATGTGACTGGAGTTTTTTTTACACAAACATCTCATTGTAGCATTAAGGTTCATTGGAATGACAGAAAAGCCATTTATTGTTTTTCAGAGAGTTTCTTATAATTGTAATATACTATATTAGAAAATAGTTTCAGCTTCTTTCACTACCAGAATAAAAACAGGATAAATGGTCGTATCAGATAAACTGTTCCATTTCTTTTCCTCTCTGACCGTCTTTATTTGTTCTTTAGTTGTTACCATGGAGCTCAGTGATGCTAATCTCCAGTCCCTGACAGAAGTTCTTAGGAAAACGTTGGACCCAGATCCAAACGCCAGGAGACCAGGTGGGCCTTTTATCATGTCATAATACCTTCAAGTGATGTATTTAAAGGTATTTCTGTAAGCACACAATCATTATTTTCTCATTTTAGTGATGAATGTATTTGGTTTTCTTTCTCTCAGCTGAGAAGTTCCTTGAATCGGTGGAGGGAAACCAGAACTACTCCTTGATGCTCCTGACTCTGCTGGAGAAGTCCCAGGACAACGTGATCCGAGTCTGTGCTGCCGTCACGTTTAAGAACTACATCAAAAGAAACTGGAGGATTGTAAGTCTTTCTGTTTTTCATCCTAAATTTACGTACATAAACACATCTATATGCCAGTGGAGTACCGTCAGGGCCTGCAAAGCCTTCAGTGAAGGCCTAAAATGAGCCAAAATCACAGAGAAATGCATGTATATAAATATACATTTGTCCAAACTATATTTTAGATCTTTCCAACTGTTGTCAGCTTCTCTCACAGCTAGTGCTGCCACAAATGATCATTTTAATAGTCGACTAATCACCGATTATTTTTTTCCGATTAGTTGAGTAATCGGGTCATGTGCAAACTGGATGTAAAGCACACATCTTAACCATCATTAACTTTAAACTGAAAAAATCCTAAAGTAGCCAAAATATCTAGCATGTAGCTGAAATATTAGCTAGACTCCAAAATAGCCTGAAGAACCTTAATAAATGTCAAAATATGCAGCCGTTTTTGTTTTCCCCGTTTGTCTGACGTGTTCGCCCGCCGCGGTTTTCTTCATCAAAGGTCGAAGACGAACCGAACAAAATCTCTGAAGCCGATCGAACAGCAATCAAAGCCAACATCGTCAATCTGATGCTCAGCAGCCCGGAGCAAATCCAAAAGCAGGTACGACGGCCGAAAGCGCCCGAATGAAGCGTTTACACGAATCTGTGTCACACGCAACGATTTTCTGCAGCTGAGCGACGCCATCAGCATCATAGGAAGAGAAGACTTCCCTCAGAAGTGGCCGGACCTCCTCACAGAAATGGTGACCCGCTTCCGAAGTGGAGACTTCCATATCATAAACGGCGTCCTCCGCACCGCACATTCCCTCTTTAAGAGGTAGGAGTTCTCCAAGTGATGCTTTACAGTCATTTTTTATTTTTTAACGGAATTTTCTCTGAAGGTATCGCCACGAGTTCAAGTCCAACGAGCTTTGGTCTGAAATAAAACTGGTTTTGGACACTTTTGCTCAACCTCTGACTGAACTGTTTAAGGTTTGTGATTTCCATCCATCTGTAAGTATCTGGAATACTGAATAAGGTTGTAATAAAGGGCTTTGTGTTTGTTGCAGGCCACAATCGAGTTGTGTCAAACTCACGCTGCTGACGTCAACGTCTTGAAGGTTCTCTTCTCGTCGCTCACACTCATCTCTAAGCTGTTTTACAGCTTAAACTTTCAGGTTAGTTTTGATTTAAAGCACGTTCTGCTGTTTTACTGACTGCTTATGCAGAAAAGAGATCTTCTGTTCAGAGCTGCCACGATTAGTCGACTAATCGACTGTTAAAATAATTGGAGACTAATTTAATAGTCGATTAGTCGTTACTTTATATTATATGAAGTCAAAGTGAAGTAAAGTTGAAAGTTATAATAGCAGTCTGCTAACTTTTTGGACTATTTTGGTATTTACTACGATTTTTTTTTTTGTGGCTATTTTGGAGTTTAGCTAATATTTCTGCTACATGCTAGCTGTTTTGGCTAATTTGGGATTTTTTTTCTGTTTTTTTTTTTTCCGGCTAATTTTGAGTTTAGTTAATATTTCAGCTGCATGCTAGCTGTTTTGGCTAATTTAGGATTTTTTCGGCTTAATTTGAGTTTAGTTAATATTTTAGCTACATGCTAGCTATTTTGGCTAATTTAGGCTTTTTTCTGTTTTTAGGCTACTTTGGAGTTCAGCTAATATTTCAGCTGCATGCAGAGCTATTATGGCTAATTTAGGATTTTTTTTTTCTTTTTTTTTTCGGCTAACTTGGAATTTATTTAATATTTCAGCTACTTGCTAGCTATTTTGGCTAATTTAGGCTTTTTTCAGTTTTTTAGGCTACTTTTAAGTGTAGCTAATATTTCGGCTACATTCTAGCTGTTTTGGCTAATTTAGGATTTTTTTTTTTTTTTAGGCTTATCTGGCTATCAGCTTCAGGGTGTTCAGTTATCAGCTTCAGTGTTTTCAGCTATCAATTTCAGCATCTTCAGCTATCGTCACTAGAGATGCAACAATATTCAATATAAAACGGAGCCGCTCAATATGTGTTCACCAATTCAATACGATATTTTTCACAGTACGCATTTTTTGCAAAAGGGAGACCATCTAATCATCTCGTATCAGCAGTTAAATGTGAAGTAACACCGTTTTCTTCAACTCTTTTTAGTATTCAAAGTCCCCCTCTGATGAAAATCCTGTTTGAGTTTTTAAAATGTATGTGTGGCGTTTTTCTCTACACATGTAATAAATAATCATTTCATTTTTGCATTTCTGAGCATTTCTCCTTTTTAATTCGCTGTCATTCAAACTGTTGCAGTTGATGATTAATGAGCCGTTGTGATGTCACAACAGTCGGGGTCAAGAGCGCATGCTCATGCTCAAGCTCCCTGATCTGCCTGATCGATAAATAAAGGGGGACAAGATATCGCCATGGTGAACTATCCCAATATTTCAACTCACCAACGATTGCTTTCCTCTCTTTCCTTAAATCGATTTCTTTAAAAAAATACCAAAATATTCCACCAGGGGGCGCTTTGTGTCAACATGACAGTGAAGAATAGAACTTGTGCCGACCAAGAAAATCCGACTGTTTAATAAAAGCAAAGCATTTCGAGATCCCGCGGCAGCTGCTGACTGATTTCTGCCCAGTGCTCTGAATGTCGCCTTCACGTTTTCATTAACGCTACCGAGACACAGAGCTATCCTAATGAGGGGCGGAGCTCCAAAAGCCACGCCCCCTCAGAGGAGATTCTGGAAACAGAGGCTTCAGATCAACATGAAAAATGGCTTTTCAAGACATTTAGGTTGTGCGATTTTGGTTAAAAACTTCATAATCGTAACTAAAACAGTACTAGGAATGTTTTTTTTAAGTAAAAAAGCATTTTCATCTGGGAACTTTGAGGGAAAGAGAGGACCGGTAATCATTCGTGAGTTGAAATATCGCGATAGTTCGCCACACTGATATTTTGTTCCAGCGTTACAGAGGAGCTGGAGGAAGTGAGCGGGGAGAAGAAGTCTGGGCATCTTTGCTTCAACTGCAAAATACGACTAACTGTTCTCTGCTTTGTCACGCAGGACCTCCCGGAGTTTTTTGAAGACAACATGGAAACCTGGATGACCAATTTTCATGGTTTACTGACTTTAGATAACAAACTTCTACAAACAGACGTGCGTCACATTTCCTCCTTAGTGTTCAGATCTTTTCTTTTTGGTCAGAAATCCTTCACGCTTGTTGTCCGTCTGTTCCTCAGGATGAAGAGGAGGCGGGGCTTCTGGAGCTGCTGAAGTCCCAGATCTGTGACAACGCCGCTCTTTACGCTCAGAAGTACGACGAGGAGTTCCAGCCGTATCTGCCTCGCTTCGTCACCGCCATCTGGAATCTGCTGGTCTCCACCGGAAAGGAAGTGAAATACGACCTGGTGGGCGCCGGACAACCAATGAGAGCTCTTGCATTTCTGCATCACTGCTTGTGCTAACCGTATACTGTGTCTCGCAGCTTGTAAGCAATGCAATCCAGTTCTTGGCGTCGGTGTGTGAGAGGCCTCATTACAAGAATCTGTTCGAGGACCAGAGCACGCTCACCAGCATCTGTGAGAAGGTCATCGTGCCGAACATGGAGTTCAGAAGTAAGTGACCTCCTTGTGAGAGGTGAGGATCCAGATTCTTGTCTAATCGGCTTTTTTGTTTCTCCTGATTAGGTGCAGATGAAGAAGCCTTTGAAGATAACTCGGAGGAATACATTCGAAGAGATCTTGAGGGATCAGGTAATGATCTAGATCAGGGAATTCAAACTCAATCACACAGTGGGCCACAATCCAAAACACACCTTAGGTCGCGGACCGAACAGGATAAACATTTATTGAACACACAAAAATACATTTTTAAAACGTAACTTTTAAACATAATATTAAACTAGATATAGAGCATCACCTGTGATAATGCTAGTGTGAATGCTGTAAGCTGAATGTGGCTGCTGAAGATGCTAGTGCTGATAGCAGAAGATGCTGAAATTGGTAGCTGAAAATGCTGAAGCTGATGGCCAGCTAAAATATTAGCTAAATGCCAAATTAGTTAAAAAAAATAACTTAGGTTAGCTAAAACAGCTAGCATGTAGCTGAAATATTAACTAAACGTTAAAATAGCCTTAAAGATTTTTTTAAAAAGCCTAAATTGGCCAAAACAGATAGCATGTATCTTTATCTATTCCGGGATAAATCAACTTAAACCTTAAATAGCTTTCAATAACTTTCTAAAAAATATATATTTTGTCAAAATTCAGCAAGTTATAAATAAGTTATAAATAAGTGTGCGATAACATCGGACTGTTAATAAGTAGGGCTGGGTATCGGTAATCATGTGTCAATTTAATTTTAAGTTTACATGTTTATACACATTTTTTAAAAAACATTAATAATCTACTATATAATTTAATATATTTATATGTATCTGATCCAGTTCACATACTGTAAAATGTATTAGTGAAATAATGAGATTGTTAATAGCATACGGTGTTACATGGATTCACTAAAAGAGAAGTTTTAATTAAAATGAACATTGTTCTGCTTCTCCTGGAGGGTGTTTCAGTTTGGCCACTAGGTGGCGATCATGCTATAGATATAGAAGTATAGAAGGGAAAAAAATAGATGATTAAGACCACAAAAACAGTTACTTTAAAAATATTTTCTTAAAAGATTTTGGACAAATTCCTGCCTGTAAGTAAATAAAGATGTTAGTTTAGTCAGTAATGTATGTTTATGTTGACCGAGTGTTAGCATTAGCCGTCACATGGGGAATTCCATTAAACGCTAGCATCAAGCTAGTGGACTTTAGCTTCATGTGCTAAATCGAGTTATATCTTTTTTGAATCAATTATTGATCTATTAAGCTTAAATCAATTCAAATCCATTAATCAATATTTTTTTCAACCATCCCTATTACTAAAAATAAAACAAAAGGATCTGGAGGGCCGGATGTAATTATCCAGAGGGCCGGATCTGGCCCCCGGTTCTGGACTTTGACACATGATCTAGATTTAAGCGTGTGGCTCATTTGGATTTCTTGTGGCTAACGTGAGTTTCGGCTCCGCCCTCAGACATCGACACCCGCCGCAGGGCGGCGTGCGACCTGGTGCGGTGCCTGTGTAAGTTCTTTGAGGGGCCGGTCACAGCGATCTTCTCCGGATACGTGAATTCAATGCTGGCCAAATACGCCCAGAACCCCAAGGAGAACTGGAAGCACAAAGATGCTGCCATCTACCTGGTGACGTCTCTGGCATCTAAAGCCCAAACGCAGAAGGTAGAGGCTGAACGTGTGAGGGGAGGAGCTACAGGTGCTGCTGTTTGTTCTGTAACCGCTTTAAATGTCTGACAGCACGGGATCACTCAGGCCAACGAGATGGTGAACCTGACGGAATTCTTTGTGAACCACATCCTCCCAGACCTCAAGTCCCCCAACGGTAAGAGTCGTTTTCAGGATTGAGTCCAGCTCTCATCTATTGATCTACTGTGAAGTCACTCCCAGTGGTCTTTTCATTATGATTATGTTGTTTTTTTGTGATAAAATTAAAATATATTCTGTAATACTCGACGTAGATAATTATATTAAAGGGTAATTTGGCTCGATCTCAGAGGTGGACAGCATCATGAGGAGAGGATATAAGAAAAAAAATATATATTTTATGAAGGTGATGTTACAATTATGCTGTTTTTAGCCAAGAAAGCCTGTCGTTTCCTAGGAAACATTTCTGCAAAGTGGAATTAGTTTATGAAAAATTCACCTCTGAATTGTGGGCGGGACTGTTTACAGTCTGCTAGCTTACAGCCCCTCACAACCTCAACCCAACATTACTGGGAATATCAAAACCGTCCAGCTGTACAGTATTGATCCAGATACCTGATTTAAATGAAGAAATACTCAGAAATGCTATTTTAATCTTAACTTTCTTTAAATATGTCCTCAATTATGAACTTTTAGAACTAGGGCCGGGAAACGATTCAGAAAATGTAAGTAAATAATCGTAAACCGGGGAAAAAATCTATTGCGATCAATCAGTTTTTGTTTTTTTTTCTAAATTACAGAATTTACCAGCCATTTATCACAAAACTCTACATTTAGAATGTTTATTATTAATTAAGGCTGTCAACAAAGTCAATGTAAAAAATCAGATTAATCACACTTTTAATCACAATGTTTTAGTTGGTAAAATTTATGACAATATGCGGCTTATGAACAGAAACAGGCCAGAGAGTAATTTTTTCTTCATTTTTATTGTCTGAAATGTTTAAATTTGTCAAGTTTTAACTCTGAAATCTAAATTGTGACACAAAACACATCGACAGTGAGATAAGCAGAACTTAAAAGACTTTTATTTCTGCAGTATTACTGTAATAAAAAAATAAAAAAGATGCTGACGTACACCCAGAAGAAACGAATCTGCAGACTTAAGAAAAAAAAAAAAAAAAAAGTTCCGGTCACTGCTCTATATCACTCCACAGGCCGCTTTAACATGTTTTCCTTCATCTTCTGAACAAAAAAAGCAGTAAATGTGAACGTTCTCATTCCTTTACCGCTGCAATCAAGACTCAGTGGCGCCTTTTGTGTTACCATGACAACGCGCCTGACCATGGGTTTAATAGTCCGCTTTTTGGGATTTAAACTGAGAAAAAAAAAACAACTATATCAAAGTGCTAAAAATCGATTGAATACTTATTTCTTCAGTAAATAACCATGGTATAAGTAGGGTTGGGTTTTATGCGGTTCCGGTTCCAACGCGGTTCTTTGGTTTCGGTTTCTGTTCCTAATTTTGGTACATTGGTTATAAAAATAATGCCAACATCTTCCCAAATCAAGACATTTTCATTCCCAATTCACATATTGACACATGGTTAAGACCGCCGCGTCACAAATGGATGTTTTGAGTGTTTTATGACGTGCTGATGGTTCCTGTTAGATCAGAGCTCCACAACTTCTCCCTCCACCGGCCGTTTGCCGCGCTTTTGCCGCCGCGATTTGACAGGACAAAAACGCTGGTTTTGGGTTAGTATTCTACCCGCTGATCAGGTCACTAAAAATATCACGTGTCCAAAGCTGAGCTCCTGATTGGCTGATGTGATGCAGCGACCTGTCAATCATCTGTGTTCTGTTGTGAAATGCAGCCTGACGTTCTAGTGTTGCGTGGCACGCACTCTCATCCTCGCCTTGACATTGGCTTTTTATAAGCCCGCCCACTTTTGGAGGAAAGGGATTGGATAGAACTTCAAAGTACTGAAGAGAGTAGAAGTTTGTTGTCGTATTTTTGTATTCTGTTGTGCAGTTTTGTGTCATGAAATGTTTTCATACTTTCCTGATCCTATTCTAGTGAACGAGTTCCCAGTGCTGAAGGCAGACGCCATCAAATATGTCATGATCTTCAGAAGTCAGGTAAGAAGCCGTCTGGTTCTCTGATGGTCTGATGTAAGGTGAGATGATCACTCCCGATGGTTTCTGTCTCCCGTCAGCTTCCTAAACAACACCTGCTGGAAGCGATCCCTCTGCTGATAACTCACCTGCAGGCGGAGAGCACGGTGCAGCACACCTACGCTGCCCACGCCCTGGAGAGGCTGTTCACCATGAGAGGCCCCAGCAACCTCACGCTGTGAGTGTCAAGACTTTTATTTTGAAATGTAGTTAATGATCAGTTTAGCGTGAGACCTTTTTATATCACGATGTAAGTCATGTACTAAAAGATAACATTTAATCTCAGAAATGTTGCTTTTATTTGTCTTTCTTTCCATTTATTCCTTATAGGAAGAAACTCATCAACTTGTAAAGAACTTGTTAAAAACTATTAAAATATCTAATTTATCCAAAACAGCTAGCATGTTGCTGAAATATTAGCTAAACTTCAAAATAGCCTTAAAAAATGTAAAAAAAAATTAAATAAAATCAGTTAGAAAGTTTGTCAAAGTGCTGAATAATATTGTTTCCGCTGCTGAGCATCACCTGAGCGCCAAATGAGAAATGACTTCTGACGGTTGGAGGCGGAGACTGTGTTGGCTTTCTTTTGATTGGTCTATTTTCAGGATGACTTCTAAACCCACATAGACAGGAAGTTTACATTATCAGAGGAGAACAGCCAACCTGAAACATTGTTAGATCAATACAAAGTCATATCGGATTTTAAAGAACAGCTAAGACTTCAGAAATACAGTGTTCCCCCTTATTCATGGGGGTTAGGGATCGGAGACCTCTGCGAATACGAAGAAAAGGCGCTGTCTTGATGGGTCCAGATGACCCCACTTTTAATGTAAACATGCCAAGGATGGCACATGGGTTAAATAGACCAATCAGAGCAAAGCCAGCACAGCCCTCTGTCTCCTCCCCCTGTCTCTGCCCCGATCCTAAAGTCATTTTCCACTTTCGTGCTGAAAGTTTTCATGACCACGCGTGACAAAATGTTGCGCGTGTGCGTGCTCACTGAGATTCTGTTAGCGTGCACGCATCAAATGCCTGAAGGACCAGCTCACGCACGTGAAAGTAGACGTTCTCCTGCTCCCGTTTTTTCTGCTAACGGGAGGATTAAACGCGATCGCCCAGGAGCAGAAAAGCTCTCGTGGGGTCTGAATTTCTGACTAATAAATAACGCCATGTACAAGTGTCCTACTATTATAACTACAGCTGCTGATCCTTCACCCTCATTGAATCAGGAGAACTCCAGAAGTTTCTGGCCCTCATTTGTCGTCCCTCTGTGTTGTCAGAATCTCTCCTGCAGAGATGGCGCCTTTCACCGAGCAGCTGCTCAACAACCTGTTCAAGGCCCTGACCCTCCCCGGCTCTGCAGAGAACGAGTACATCATGAAAGGTAAACGTCCTCCGTTTCCATGGCGATTCTCCTCCAGCCCCACGCTGCTCCGTGTTCTCATGACTGTCGTTTCCTCCTCATCCGTGAAGCTATAATGCGAAGCTTCTCGCTGCTCCAGGAGTCTATAGTGCCGTACATTCCAACTCTGATCGGTCAGCTCACTCACAAGCTCCTCTTAGTTAGTAAGGTAAAGCCTCGCTGGTTTAACATCATTTTTGGTCGTTTTTTTAAATACTTGAATCAAATCTTCCAATATTTCTATTTCCAGAACCCCAGCAAGCCTCATTTCAATCACTACCTGTTCGAGTCTCTGTGCTTGTCCGTGAGGATCACCTGCAAAGCCAACCCGACCACCGTCAGCAGCTTCGAGGAGGCCCTCTTCCCCGTCTTCACCGAGATCCTCCAGAACGACGTTCAGGGTACGTCTGAGACACGAGCGTTTCCTCTCACGGCTGCGGTGTGCATCATGTCTTCCTCCTCTTCTTTTGCAGAATTTCTCCCGTATGTGTTCCAGGTGATGTCTCTCCTTCTGGAGATCCACTCCAACTCCATCCCGTCGTCCTACATGGCCTTATTTCCTCACCTGCTGCAGCCGGTCCTGTGGGAGCGGACCGGGAACATCCCGCCTCTAGTGCGGCTGCTCCAAGCTTACCTCGAGAAGGGCGGAGCCAGCATCGCCGCTTCAGCTGCTGATAAAATAGTACGGGATCTTTCTGTTGATCAGTGCTCGGAATTGGAGCTGCAAACTTTCAGTGTGCGATATTAGTGATTAATAGGTTTTTTCTGAAAATGATCTGTAAAGAGTTTGTATCCGGTGTTCCATGCAAAAAGATTGAAGAGTCAAAAACTTGTCTTTTAGCGTTTTACTAGAACAGAAGATGGTTACCCTTAGAGCTCTCACAAATGATTATTTCAATAGTCGACTTCTCACTGGTTGTTTTTCCGATCAATCAACTATCTGGTCATGCGTAAACTAGATGTAAAACATTATTAACCATTAGTAGCTTGAAATTTAAAGCGTTTAAGCAATATTCTAACTAAAAATAAAGACCATTAGGAAGAAGGTTTTTTTTAAGCCTTTAATAAATCATGCAGCTGGTATTAAAACAAGACTTAAATCAAACTAGATATATAGCACTACCTGCAGTAATGCTAGTATGAATGCTGTGAGCTGAAAGTGGCAATTGATGAAATTACTGAAGCTAATAGCTAAAAATGCTGAAGTTGATAGCTGAAAACACCAAAGCTGATAGCTGAAAACGCTGAAGCTGATAAATATAAAATATAAAAATATATATATGATATATTAAAAACAATAGCTAAATGCCAAATTAGCCTATAGCGTATTGTAATGTCTAATTTAGCCAAACCAGCAAGCATGTTGCTGAAATATTAGCTAAACTCCCAAAAAGCCTAAATTAGCCAAAACAGCTAGCATAAGGCTGAATATTGGCTAAACTCCAAATTATCCTAGAAATTTGAAAAAAAGCCTAGATTATCCTAACTAGCTAGCATTTAGCTGAAATATTTGCTAAATCCAAATTAGCCTAAAAAATTGAAAAATGCCAAAATTAGCCTAACTAGCTAGCATGTTTCTGAAATATTATCCAAACTCCAAAACTAGCTTAAAACATTTTTAAAAAGTGGAAATTAGCCAAAATAGCTAGCATGTAGCTGAAATATTAGCTTAACTCTAAATTAGCCTTACAAAAAGCCTAAATTAGCCAAACCAGCTAGCATGTTGCTGAAATATTAGCTAAACTCCAAATTAGCCTAACAATTTGAAAAAAGCCTGAATTAGCCTAACTAGCTAGCATGTAGCTGAAATATTAGCTTAATTCCAAATAAGCTTTAAAAAAAGCCTAAATTAGCCAAACCAGCTAGCATGTTGCTGAAATATTAGCTAAACTCCAAATTAGCCTAACATTTTGAAAAAAGCCTAAATTAGCCTAACTAGCTAGTATTTAGCTGAAAAATTTGCTAAATCCAAATTAGCCTAAAAAATTGAAAAATGCCCAAAATTAGCCTAACTAGCTAGCATGTTGCTGAAATATTAGCTGGACTCCAAAATAGCCTAAAAAACCTTAATTAGCCAAAATAGCTAGCATCTAGCTGAAATATTAGCCAAACTCTAAAACTAGCTTAAAACATTTTTAAAAAGCTAAAATTAGCATAACTAGCTAGCATGTTGCTGAAATATTAGCTAAACTCCAAATTAGCCATCCATAATCATTTGATGTGATTATATGATTTTAAACTAACAAACTCCTAGTTTGTGTCGTCTTTATTACACGTGTCGCTCCTGCAGACTCCACAATAATACATTTTAGATTTATTGTACCTGTAATGCATCCTTTTGTGTTTTTATTGTCATTTCTTTATCATCTGTATGGTTCGTTGACTGTAACTGAAGTGAAACTTCTCGTTTGTCCCTTCAAGCCGGGTTTGCTGGGAGTTTTCCAAAAGCTGATTGCTTCCAAAGCCAACGACCACCAAGGCTTTTATCTCCTCAACAGCATCATAGAGAACATGCCGCCGTACGTCCCTATATGAATGAATCGTGCTGAAATCACAGGATCCATTCCACATTTGACCCTTTTAAATGTTCCCTCAGGGAATCGATCAACCAGTACAGGAAACAGATCTTCATTCTGCTTTTCCAGAGGCTACAAAGTTCTAAGACCACCAAGTTCATCAAGAGTCAGTAACACTTTTTATGCTGTTTGTTTTCCATTTTTGAGTCCAAAATTGACTGATTTGAGTATTTTTTTAAAGGTTTCCTGGTGTTCATTAACCTGTATTGTGTCAAATATGGAGCAATCGCGCTTCAGGAGATCTTTGACAGCATCCAGCCAAAGTAAGAATGTTCTCACACTCCACTTCCTGGTTTCAAACATCATTGTTTGTATTTTTGATATTTTCTTTCACTAATGTGGAAAATGAAACTGAAGAATATTCAAACCTTTACCGCCACATTTTTTCTTTCCATATTCAGTCACAATAATCAGATGAAGTTTTTCAGAAGTTTATCGTTCAAAGAAAACAGTTTGGTTTGAATTTATGCTTCTGTAGATGTTAAATGTAGACGGAAAATTTGGGATGGAGATCTCTGAAATACTTTAATAAATTATATTTGATAAAAACCATATGATTTGGGCAGCTGTTAATAACAAGCTTATCTGTGCGTTTGGTTTTTGAGTAAACATTTTTATGAAAACCAGAGCCGGAAATCCATTAAAAAATGTAATTAATCGCAAACCATGGGAAAATTAATCGCAATTAATTTTTTTTTAATTACAGTATTTGGTGACCACTTATAATCACAACATGAAATCACGGACAATAGTATATTCAGAATGTTTATTTTAAATCAATCAATTAAAAAAATTATCAGATTAATCACACTTTTGGATTGTGATTAATCACGATTAATCGCATTGTTTTACTGGGTACATTTTATATGAAAACTTCAACAAAAACAGGTCAGAGGGAAATGTGTCCTTCATTTTTATTTTTGAATTTTATAATTTATCAAGTGTTAACTCAGAAGTGTAACTTAGGAACAAAAAATGAAAAAAAATCAACAATAAGATGAGCAGAAAACAAAGACGTTGATATACAACCTTAAAAAAATGAACCTGCAGACATGAAAAAAAAAAAAAAAGTTCCAATCACATTATACAAATGCTCTAAATAACTGTGCAGGCTGCTTTCAAAATATAAAAAATCATCTGATGTGAACGTTCTCTCTGAACTGAAGCTTTATTGAACCTATCATGACGATCAGCAGTTTTATTGCTTTCATTTGCCGCTGCAGTCGATTCTCGCTGGACCAAGGAATCAAATAGAATAAAATATTTTTATTTCTATCTTTCCTAAAAAGACCCTAAAATCAGATCAAAACACAGATAAGTAATACAAACCAATAATAAAACAACTAAAAACCCAGTAAAACAAAGTAAAACCGTTTAAAGGACGACTAAAATCAACTAAAAGCTCTAAAAATGTTCCAAAGTTCCAAAGCGAGTTTTTGGGATGCTTATAGTCCGCTTTTTGTGAAAAAGTGATCTAAACCGAGAAAAAGGCAAGAATAAAGTACTAAAAATTGGTTGAATATTTATTACTTTTGGTATAAGTGGGATAATGCGGACGTGTTTAAACGCCCATCGTCAAACCCCGACCGTCATTAATTTGCTCTAATAAATATTAATTCTATCTGATTAATCTCGTGTATTAACACGTTAACGTTCACAGCTCTAATAAAAACATGATTTTTCTGCTCATCTATATGAGTTAGTTCAGGGATCTACAACCTTTAACACTTAAAGAGCCATTTGGGTCGATTTCTCTCAGACTATAACAGTCGGAGCCGCACATCCTCTAGAAAAATAAGACTTTGTATTTATGTTATTTTTATGAGAAATATTAATAAACTGTTATTTTTTTGGCATTAATAAAACAAACTTTATGAGAAAATAAATTTTTATCCCAAATATGAGATAGTTTGTAACTTTTAACAGAGGTTCAGAAAACTTCCTTTCAAAATAAGACTTCCTGTGTCACATAGGATCATCTTGATGGAGCAAATCTAGTGGTAGGTAGTGTAATGTAGCAAAAAATATATATATTTTTAAGCCAGAAATTCATAAATGTAACTTTCTAAAATTAAAACACAGCTAATTAATTGTATTTTTTTAACCATGAGACACACTTAAAACACTGGAATTTGTCAAAATGTTTCGTTTTTGATCATTGAACCTTTTCTAGTTACTTTTTAAACTGAAAACTTTATTTGTCTTTAACCAAAGAGCCACAATGGAGGAGTAGGAGATCCAGACGTGAAGCTGTTTCAGAGCCACGTCTTAGTTGATGGAAGTTGGTGACGAATCTCTCTTGTTACAGGATGTTCGGCATGGTGTTGGAGAAAATCATTATCCCAGAGGTTCAGAAAGTTTCTGGAGCCATTGAGAAGAAGATCTGTGCAGTGGGCATCACCAAGGTCCTGACGGAGTGTCCTGCCATGATGGACACAGAATACACTAAACTCTGGTGAGAAATGCAGCTTTTTCAACATCACTTCTCAAGAGGATTGGATGAAAACAGCTGTTTTTTTATTTTGGTTTTTTATCTACAGCAGACGTCTGTCTTCAGTCTGATGTTTGAAGGCTGGCAGATAATTAACTTCATGTATTTGAATAGAAGGAGCTGAAATCAACTGAGAGAACGTTGACTTTAGAGACTGCAGCTTAATTAATGGACATTTAGCTGTCATTATTTCTGACACACTGTCTGCTAACACATCCGTTCAAAAGAATCTTCATTTATAATGAAGCTCCATCAAACTCCAGCATCAAACTCACAATAATTAGCTTAAAACAGGAGCGTTGAACTCAATCGCTCAAGGGGACAAAATCCAAAACACACCTGAGGTTGGACAGGATGAACATTTATTCAACACTCTAAAACGACATTTTTAAAACTTTTAAACATAATATTAAACTAGATATATAGCATTACCTGGGATAATACTAGTGTGAATGCTGTAAGCTGAATTTGGCCGCTGAAGATGCTGAAGTTGATGACTAAAAACACTGAAGCTGATAACCAGCTGAAATATGAGCTAAATGGCAAATTAGCCTAAAAAACTGAAGAAAACTTAAGTTGTGTCTGAATTCCCCTCCCTAATCTCTATATAGATGATTGATGAAAAAAGGAAAAAACTGTACTTAATTCCCGTTTCTGAAATAGTTTATATTAAAGATTAAAATTAAGTTATTTTGTCAGGGGATAGGAAAAAAAAAAACTTCTCTTTACTCCATTTCGAACTACATAATTGAGGTGTAATATTTTTATTTATAATTTATATTAAAAATTATTTTTACCCACCATGTACTTTGTAGGTATTGTTTGAAATAAAGGACTAACTAAAATAATGCGTTCGCCATTTTCTAGTGTTGTCCGAATCTACTGATTCCAAATAGAGTTCACTCGAAATTTCCCAGAAGTCTTTGCAAAAAACTAGTGTACATCGATGGTCACTAGATTAGCAAATATAGACCACAATGCATTGCGATTGAACAATTTTGAACAAAAAAACATGTTTACATGCAATATTTGAACAAACCATCCAAGCTTTCACCATCAGAAATCACTAGTCATAAATAAACGCCGTGAAATGTTCGTTTTTATTCGCTTCCTGAATTCGATTACGTCATATCCGGTTTTTAGAAAAACGAAAGAAAAGTAGAGAGCATGGTGTCCGAATTGCCTTTAAAATTCAGGCAATATATAGTCCTGCACTATATAGTTTTTTAGTAGTTCGGGATTAGGGGGGAATACGAACACAACCTTAGATTAGCCAAAACGGCTAACATGTCGCTGAAATATTAGCTCCAAAATAGCCTAAAAAACTCTTAGTTAATGGCAAAAAAGTCCAAAAAGCTAGCAGAATGCCAATTTAAAAAACTTTAAAACTGTAACATTTTAACATATTTATAAATAATAAAAAATGTGGGAATATTATTCCAGAATAAATCAACTTAAACCTTTCAAAATTTTACTCTCCATAAAAATATATTTTGACAAAATTATACAAGTTAAAAATAAGCACAAGATAAGATCGGACTATTAATAAAATAAAATGATTTGGAGGGCCGGATAGAATTACCTGGAGGGCCAGATCCGGCCCCTGGGCCTTAACTTTGACACATGATCTATTGGATGACTCTCTGGATCAATCAGAATTAATAGAACTCTATAAAGAAGCTCTAACAGCTTTTTTTGTCCTGACATTTCTCTGTCTGGGGCAAAAGTTTCTCAAGTTTTTGGTAAATTCTGATGTTAACTTCAGATTCGTTTAACATCTCTACAGCATGAGGAGCAATGATGCAACTTCCTCCCCAACAAGTGAAACTCCAAGAAAGAATCCCCTCCAGTAAATGAATCTGTTTCTCTGCTGGTGATATTGATGTGAACCTGTCGGTTGCATCACACTTTCCCAGAAAGCATTGTGTTGATCCGTTTCAAATGTTTGACTGGAGTTAAAGGTAATGATGCAGAAGAGGGAGAAGTCCTTTGTTTCTAATGAACGGGTCGTTCTGGTTCCCATCAGGACGCCGCTGCTCCAGGCTCTCATCGGTCTGTTCGAGCTGCCAGAAGACGACAGCATTCCCGACGACGAGCACTTCATCGACATCGAAGACACGCCGGGATACCAGACGGCCTTTTCACAGCTGGCCTTCGCCGGGAAGAAGGAGCACGACCCCATCGGAGACGCCGTGGGCAACCCGAAAATCCTTTTAGCCCAATCGCTGCACAAGCTGTCGACCGCTTGTCCTGGACGGGTGAGTCACCGGAAGAGAGGCTGCTGGGTTCACTTTGGCTGGTTCATGTGGAGGGATGTCCTCCAAGGATTTTATAAACACCGGTTGTCCTTTAGCAGTAGTTTCCTCTTACAACCACTAGAGGGAGCTGCATCTGAAGTATTCGCTACTGATAGCAGCAGAAGAAGAAGAAGTGACGTCCAAAAACAAACACGGAAGAAAATCTGATTGTTTTCCTCTTAAACAGATTAATATTCTTGTATTTATTCATTATTTTTAGCCACGCTTGATTGGCGGATTTATTCTGAAACGTCAGACTTTTCTACTAAAAGTAAAAACTTATATAAGGTTTCCTTCTTCTTGATTAGACTTTTTTTTTTGCTCTTGCGACTTATACTCCGGAATATACAGTAAATGTTCCTATTTTCTTCTTTAAAGTTGCTTCAACAATCAAGAAGAACTAATGCAACTATCAATCAGAAAAAAATGATTCACTAATTATTAGAAACATATTTTGTTTTTGTGATAAACTTTGACTGCAGCTTTAAGATCTTCAGAACTATTCAACATTTTTGGTCGATGTGATTTATATTTCCATTTAAAGTTTCTTAAAATTAACAACAATTACTCTTTTGTTGATTGTTTTCATGACTAGCTCAAATCAGCAGCTGCATTTCCATTATAAATATGTGGAAAACTTTATAAAAATTCTATAAATGTCGACAAAACACAATTTTTCAATGACACAGTTTCCATTAAATCCTGATTTTATGAAGATTTTACAATTCGCAGGATAAGTCCCTCAAGAACACGACGATGGATGAGAACAAGTATTGATTCAAGTTGATTCGCACTTTTTTAGCGATAAATACCAGTTATTTTAAGTTGTGATGTTTCCATTAAGCACATTTACAATCACAAATCAAATCTGCACAATTTCATAGTTGATAGGAATGCAGCTACTGTCGTCATTTATTTATTGCAGTTGTTTTTGAGACATTAGCTTATTGATTTTTTTATATTTTATTCCCCTTTTCATCACTTTTTCCCAGAACTTGCACTTCGTAGATGGTATTCTCATTTAATAAAATATATTTTTAATGTTGAAGTGCCTTTATTAGCCGTTTGCATTAAGACAAACCCAAAGAAACATTTACTGTCAGTTTGAAGTGTTAAGTTTTAAACCCGACGTCCAAATCTGTAAAGGTTGTGCTAACTTTTATTTGTGCAAACTAATGTTATACCCCAATAAAATATTGGGATCTGTCTATGATATGCAGACAAATGGTAAATTATTTAATGGTAATGATAAGATTAAAATATAAAGCACAGTTCATAATAAGCATTAAAATAAATATCCAATCGGGAGACAACATCCGATTTTAATAAAGTCCGATCATGTGATCAGGACATTCGCATGT
Source organism: Oryzias melastigma (assembly GCF_002922805.2). NCBI lineage: Eukaryota > Metazoa > Chordata > Actinopteri > Beloniformes > Adrianichthyidae > Oryzias > Oryzias melastigma. The sequence continues at coordinate 31,391,776 of NC_050516.1, forward strand.
CATAGTATTTAGTTCAGTTCTTTGTTTTTCGTTTATTTTCCCAACATTTTTCTAGGGCTGGGATGATAAAACCGATTAATTGATTTAAGCTTAATCGGTCAATAATCGATCTATAGACGTGGAGATTGATTAAGCACATCAAGCTAAAATCCGCCAACGTTTAATAGAATTTACCATAGGATGGCTAATGCTAACGCTCACTCTCGATCTAAACAAACATTACAGACTAAATTAACATCTTTATAAACTCAGAGGTAGGAATTTTTCAAACCCTTTTAAGGAAATACTTTTTTAAAGTAACTATTTGTGGTCTAAAACACAGTTTTTTGCTCATTCTTTCTTCTTCTTCTTGTAATAGTTGCAGTGCTAGCTCGCAATCGCCACCTAGTGGCCAAACTGAAACGTGCTCCAGGAGAAGCAGAACAATTGTTAGAACTTCTATATGATATAAACAATCTCATTATTTCACTAATATAGTTCACATATTGTAAAATGTATCAATTAATATAAATATATTCAAATTTTAAAGTAGATTATTCATGTATTTCTAAATCCTACTACAGTTATGTCCGTGTAAACCAGTTTTACTCCCTCCCAAAGTCCGAGCTATTTTTTAAAAAATCACTCTTGATCATTTCTGATATTACAATAGAGTGTTAGTGTCCAGAGAATACGTTAAATGTGGATTCTCTCCTGTCTGCTCAGGTTCCCTCCATGCTCAGCACCAGTCTAAACGCAGAGGCCCTCCAGTACCTGCAGGGTTACTTACAGGCAGCGTCGGTCCAGCTGCTGTGAAGCTGAGCTGGAGTCTCCACAGCTGGAAGAACACCTGAGCTCCCAGGACACGAGGCAGACCTGCGTCATCGGCCGGATGATCGCAGAGACCCGATTGACGTTGTGTTATACTGAGGGGACATTTTAAGGCTTTTTAAGACCAGGATGCGTCAGAGGTGAATTATTTTCTGCAGCTTGCGAAGATTTTACAAACGTTTGTGGAGCAGGTCGTGGAGCAGATGCCGTTTTATTTCAGGAGCAGCAGAAACAGAAACAGTAATGTGCTGCACCGAACACCTAAATCGAGAGAAATAACTTTTTTTTTTTTTCCATTTTATGATTTTTTTTGGAGACTACTCAAAGGCTAAAAACATCATGTTTTCTGTTGCATGTTTTCCTAGGATTCATCAATGTGGCTTTCTTTTCCCGCACTGTTTGTTATTGTGAATAAAAAGAGGCACTTGTGTAGAAGTTTGTCTGTTTTCTACTTAGTTGAATGGGAGGATTACAATAAGACGACTGTTCTTTGAGATGTCTTTTATTCTGAAATGCCTTTTTTTTCAGTCGCTTCTCAGGTTGAAGTGACTTTAGCCTCGGCCCTCCTGATGAACGGCAGCATGCACTTGTCTCCCCCCATGAAGCGATACGTTGCCAGGTTTGCCTCCCATGGCAGCAGTCTGCTGACACAAATCACCACAAATCAAGAACCGTTTTCATGCAGCTTCCGGCAGGACTTCACTGATACTCACACTCTCGCCAGGAAGGGGATGTATATGAGGCGAGGGATGCAGACCATCTGCTGCTCTCCTAAAATGGCCTTCATGGACTGCTGGACGGTGTAGAGAGGCTCCAATGGAGGGATGAGACTCCGAAGCTCTTTTCTGGTAAACGCCAAAAATAAAGTCGTTCTCTGGTGCCGCTGGTCAAAGCAAATCACCTGCGATAATGCTAGTGTGAATGCTTTTTGCTGTAAATAGTCGCTAAAGCTTTTTGCTGAAAATGGTGATTCACTTTACTTTAATTGCTGAAGGGATTTACTGACGATGCTGGAAATGTCTTAAAAGAACTATGAAAGAGTGCTGAAGTTGACCTAAATTTCTGAAAAATTTGTAGCGAAATTAAAATCCCTAATACATGCCAGTTTTAGAAAACTAGTGTGTTGATTAAATATGAGCTAAACTCAAAATTAGCCCAAAAAACGTCAGTAAATCCAAATTAGCCAAAAAAGCTAGCTTGTTGCTTAATTATTAGCTAAGCTCCAAAACTTCATAAAATTCTGCAGTAAACTAAATTAGTGAAAAAAAAAAAAAACAAAGTTAGCCTGTTGCTATAACAGAAGCTAAAATCTAAATTAGTCTTAAAAACCCAGTAGATGGCAAATTAGCCAACATGTTAGCATGTTGCTATATTAGATAAACTCCAAATTAGCACAAAAAACTCAGTAGATGCCAAAATAGCAAAAAACAAACAAAAAAAACTTATTTTGTTGCTTAAATACTAGCTAATCTCCAAAATAGCCCAAAATTCCCTAGTAAACTAAATTGGTCAAAAGCGTTAGCCTGTTGTTAAAATAGAAGCTAAAGTATAAGCTAGCAAAAAAAAAAGAAAAACAGTAAGTAACAAATTAGTCAAAGACGCTAGAATGTTACTAAAATATTAACTAAAACTCCAAAATAGCATGAAAAAAAGCCAAATTAGCTTAAAAAGACTAACACATTGCTTAAATACTAGCTCAAAATTATCTAAACTAAATTGGTCAAAAACGTTAGCATGTTGCTAAAATTGAAGCTAAACTTGAAATTAGCCCATAAAAACCTCAGTAGATAACAAATTAGCTAAAAACATTAGCATGTTGTTAAAATATTAGGTAGGATAAACCTAATTTATTTGTAATTAGCTTGTTATAAAAGATAAAAACATCCCATGAATATATTTAAAGGCTTGTTGCAAATCTGTTTGAATTTTGAAATGTGGAGAATTTCTCATTCATTTCCTATGGGGAATATTTTGCTCAATATTTCAAAAACTATCAAGTTTACGAATACCAAACATACAAGCAGTAATGTCCTGAACGAGCTGAACGTTTTGATACCAAGATGACTGAAATCACTGAATCCTTACTAAGTCGTCACCTGATTTCACAGCCGGCAAACATCCCGGTGTCGACGATATAAGGACACACTAAGGTGGTTTTGATGCCGCCCTGGTTCTCTGCTTGCAGCTCATGTGCCAGAGACTCGTGGAATCCAACGGCACCAAACTTCGACGCACAATAATCCTGAAAGAGAAACCCAGCAGCAGTTCAGTCAGTGAACATGGATTTAACCTTTGACCTTTCAACGGACCTCCACGCAGGACGTGGTGAACAGCCCCAGAGCGCTGGCGATGGTCACGATGTGGCCGTGGTTTCTCGCTTTCATCTGAGGCAGGAAAGCTTTGGTCATCTGTGGAGAGGAAGCGGCATCAGATCATGAATGGAGGTATTTGATTGATGACTTTGATGACTGTAAGTCCTCCATGTGGATTCCTGATTTGCTGTGGTGACCCCTGACATGCTAAAAGGCAAACAACAAAATTTATACAGCATTAACACAAAGTGCTTTACAGCACGTGTCAAAGTGAAGGCCCGGGGGCCGAATCCGGCCCTCCAGGTTATTCTATCCGGCCCTCCAGATCATTTTATTTGATTGTTATTAATGACCCGATGTTATCTTATTTCTAACTTGTATAATTTTGACAAAATATATTTTTATAGAGAGTAAAATATTGAAAGTTATTTGAGGTTTAAGTTGATTTTTTCTGGAATAATATTCCTGCCTTCAAAGTTATGTTCAAAAGTTACGGTTTTAAATATTTAAAAAATAACATGGACTATTTTGGCATTTACTAAGATTTTTTTGGCTATTTTCTGGAGTTTAGCTAATATTTCAGCGACATGTTAGCTGTTTTGACTTCTTTTGGCTATTTTTTTTTCTAGTTTTTAAGGCTAATTTGCCATTTAGCCAATAGTTTAGCTGGCTTTCAGCTTCAGCGTTTTCAGCTATTAGCTGCAATGTTTTCAGCTATCAACATCACCGTTTTCAGCTTTTAGCTTCCGTTTTTTTTCAGTTATTCGCTGAAGCGTTTTTAGCCATCAATTTCAGCATCTTCAGCTATCAGCACTAGCATCTTTAGCAGCCAAATTCAGCTTTCAGCATTCACACTAGCATTGTCACATGTAATTTTATATGTCTAGTTCATAATAATGTTAAGAAGTTACAGTTTTAAAGTTTTGACCTTTTTTTTTTACTATGTTCTATTAAATGTTTATCCTGTTCCGCCCGTCTAGAAAAACATGACACTGCTTTGAACAAATATTTAATTGTTGCTGTTATAAGTATGGATTAAATATTGATTTGTGGCATAAATAAAATACAATCATAGAGAGAAAATAGTCTTTTTCAAAATATTAAACTGTTTATAACTTTTGACAGAGGTTCATATGAAGTCCTTTCAAAATAAAAGACATTCTTTACCACGTCTCAATGAAAATGTAGTAATAGGAAGTGTGATGTCAGCAGCAATTTGAAGAAAAAAAAGTTTATTTGATCTATTGAGGCTCATCACAGCCAGAAATCCAATTAACAACAACTAAATTAGAAATTAAGTGACTTTTAGCATATTTTTCTTACTTAAAATCCTTTTTGTTTAAAATGTACATTCTGGTTGTACTTGCCGACCACCACTTGAAAAATCTGTCAAAATGTTTCAGTCCAACTTTGTTAAACCTGAACTGCTTGTTGGAGCATCACAGCTATCATAGCAGAGTAATAGATTACTTTCCTTTTTGTGTACTTTACTAATTACTTTTTACTTTACAGCTACTTACGGAAGCAAAAAAAAAACTGTTTGATCTAAATTTTTAAATAAAATATGACAGTTACCACTCAGAATCAAGTATTTTTGACAGTTTCACATTAATTGTGGTATAATTGTGTCATATAAATCAAAATATTTCTGTAAAAGAATAGAGCTCGGAACTACTAAGAGTTAAAAAGCATTTTTTTAAATGCTCTTAAATAGTCTGTTTTATTTTGAAATGCCATCAAACATTTCCTTTTATTTGAAAAAATAAATAAATGAAAGAAGATTCCAGAAACACAATTTAGACAGAAAAAGTCCGAAAACCTTCATCTGTTTTTATGATGAAAAGTTTGTTTGTGAAGAAGCTTTTATTTTGATAGGATTCTATTTTCTTTAGAACTTCTGGTTCATGTTGTTCTTCACACGCACGCGCGCACAAACTGACCTAAGCCCCCCAGCACAGATGTAAATGGGTTTACATAATCCTCATCCTGCATTAACTCCATCCATCTCTGCGCGTAAACGTGTGTGCGTAAAAGGCGCGCGCGCCAACTCTCACCCAGAAGAGCGCGTGGCAGTTGACCAGCAGCGTCCTCTCCAGCAGCTCGTCGGGACAGTCCAGCAGCCGCCGCCCGGCCACCACCCCCGCGTTGTTGACCACCATGGTCACGTCCCCCGCCTCCGCCCTCACCCTGTCCGCGGCCGCGTAAATGTCCTCGCGCTTGGACACGTCCACGGTGTACGCGTGCACCCTCGCGCCCAGGTCCCGCGCCAGCCGGGCGGTGTGCTCGTTGGCGGCCGCGTTGCAGTCCCACAGCACCAGCTGCGCCCCCTCCTTGGCGAACTCCAGCGCGAAGAGGCGGCCCAGCGCGCCCCCGGCGCCCGTGATCAGACACAGCTCGCCCTCCACGCTCTTCAGCCGCGGCTGCAGCAGCGTCTGCAGGGCGGCGCAGAGGATGCAGTAGGTCAGGTCCAGGAGGAGCAGCAGCAGCTCCACCAGGACCACCATGACTGCTGTGGCGGCAGAGGTTAAAGAGCAGAACACCGAGTGACGTGACGTGGGCTCGGATGCCCACTTTATGTAACAGCGTGGATTAAACTCTCAGTGATGAAGAGCTTTCTGTCTGCTGGACTGGAAACTGTCAGCGTGGATTCTGCTGCAGCTCGTTCCTCTGTTTGACATTTGCTTCATCAGGAAATGTTGGATTTTTAAATGAAAAAGATTCAACTGTCACTGAAAGTCAATAAAACTGGTATGGAAGCGTTTGTGACTCATAATTCAAAATAAAATTCAACACTGGAAATGCTTTTTCATTTTCACAATACCTACATTATTTGTCTTTTTGTTTTTCTTCTTCAATCTCGTTCATTCTGTGACATAATTGAAATGATAAAGAAAATAACATCTGACATTTCATTTTTAAAAAGTTTCAAGTACATTTTTACCTAAATTCAATTGGAAGTATCAAATTTGACATTTAAAATGGATTAAAACACAAATGCCTTTTCATTTTCACAATGTAACTGCATTACTTGTCTCTTAAATGAAATGAAAAAGCAATTTACTAAAATTCACTAAACGACATTTTTTTCTTCTTCAACACCAGTCATCATGTGACATAATTAAATTATGAAAAAGAAAATGGCATTTGACATTTCATTTTAAGAAAGTTCTCTGGTAAATTAGAACTGAAATACAATTAGAAATATTGAATTTACAAATTTAAATGGATTAACAGAAATGCTTTTTCATTTTCACAATGTAACTGCATTACTTATTTTTTAAATAAAATGAAAAAGAAATCCTCCAAACTATGTTTCCATTTTCATAGTTAACACCGCTCATTCTGTGACATAGTTTAAATTATAAAGAAAATTACATTTGACATTTCGATTTTCAGAAAGTTCTCTGATAAATTTGTACCAAAATTCAATTAGAAATGCAAAATTAGAAAATTAAAATGCATGAACAGAAATGTTTTTTCATTTTCACAATGTACCTGCATTAGTTGTCTCTTAAATGAAATGAAAAAGCAATTCACTAAAATTCACTACACAACTTTTTTTTCTTCTTCAACACGAGTCATTATGTGACATAATTAGATTATGAAAAAGAAAATGGCATTTGACATTTCATTTTCAAAAAGTTCTCTGGTAAATTAGAATCAAAATTCAATTAGAAATATTGAATTTACAAATTTAAATGGATCAACAGAAATGCTTTTTCATTTTCACAATGTAACTGCATTATTTGTCTTAAATAAAATGAAAAAAGTAATTATTCATACAGCTTTTTTCTTTTTCTTCTTCAACACCGCTCATTCTGTATCATAATTAAAATGATTAAGAAAATGACATTTATCATTTCATTTTCAAAAAGTTCTCTGGTCAATTTGCCCCAAAATTCAATTAGAAATGCAAAATTGGTAAATTAAAATGCATTAACAGAAATGTTTTTCATTTTCACAATGTACCTGCATTGCTTGTCTCTTAAATAAAATGAAAAAGCAATTGTCCAAACTGCATTTCCATTTTCTTCTTCAATGACATAATTCAGTGACATAATTAAAGTGACAAAGCTGCTTTTTCATTTTCATATCACAAAAGTGTCTCATAAATCAGTTCAACGTAGCAGTTCCAAGCGGCGCATCACAGTCACGCTCGCTCTTCTGCTTTGAGCATTTCTCTTTATGCATTTTAATTTTCAAATGTGATATTTCTAATTGAAGTTTGGCACCTAATTTGAATTTTTATTCCCTTTTCTGTATCATTTTAATAAAGTTACAGGACTAGTGGTGTTGAAAAAGAAAAAGCCTTTTGGAGAGTTGCTTTTTCATTTTATTCAAGAGAGAAGAAATGCAGTTTCATTTTGAAAAGGATAAAGCATTTTCAGTATTGACTTTTATTTTGAATTATGAGTAACAAACGCTTCCATAATCAGAGAGGGATCATTCAGCTCTGCGTGCAGATTTTTATTAATCATATTTAAAGACCAACTGATAAAAATTGTGTTTTTATTAGGGTTTTTTTTTTTTTTACATGTTCTTGTAGCATTTTTCTCATGATGTCACGGTTGGGTAAGTAACTCCAACTAAGAGGGGAATTTCTAATGAACTCCTGCTGCTCTGCAGAAACTTTGTCCTAAAATTTTTTTTTTTTTTAATATATTTTGGCCAAAAACATCATAATTATGACTAAAAGACCACCGGGAATGCAACAAATCAAAGATAAAGGGTGGAGATTGAATCTAACTTAACCCTTTAACACCAGAGCTCCAGTGTTTATGTTCTTTGATTTATGGTAATTGTTTAATTGTTAATACGATAATTATCCTGTTAACGGCTTAAAAGTTTCAGTATGTCAAAGATTTTGTGTTTAAGCCTCACCAGGTGTTAAAGTGTAAGTACATTTTGTTAGTTGTTATGTCTTTTTATTGGATTTTCGTTGGATTTAGAACTTGCAAAGCACTGCAGTACATTAATCAATCTTATACTGTGTTATTGTTACTTTTTTATTTGACTTTAAAGTATATTTTCATGGGTTTATTTTGTACTTCGTCGCTTTTTAAGAAAGCCCAAGAAAAGAAATTGCATAGAAAAGAACGACAATTTTTGATTGAGGCAGTTCCTGTCCCCCAAGTTGTATGAATGTAAACGGAACGGGAGTTACTTTATTCAAAGAAAAATGACATGAATAGGAAGGATTTTGTTTGTGGTGCTTTTTGTCAAAAATAGAGAAAAATAACAATAAAATGAGCCATTAAGAATGCATGAGTGGTAAAAGCAGGAGAAACACCAGAGGGCGCTGTTTCATCAGACCACAAACTGAGCATCAACTGCAAAACCTCAGAACACAAGCAGACAGACAGCAGTTCTTCATTCTGGTCTTTTATTAAGCATCAGTGGATAAAAGGAGAAAACTGCTCATCTTAGGCATCGACCTACAGCTTTTTCATGATATTTACAAGTTCTGTGTGTGAAGGTTTGAAAGAAAGCGCTACATGCGTCAGAAACAGGAAACCACAAACATGTCGTACTTCTACAGACTGAACAGGTACAAAGTATGAAACTTTACAAAGAAACCGGACACAGAACGGACGGCACACGGAGCCGCATGTGAACAAAGAGTCAGAAAGGGAATTTAAATTAGGGCTGGGTATCCATAATCATTTCAGAAACGATTCGATTTGATTCCGATTCACTCAATTCAATTCATTTTTGAGTTTACACATTTAGACATAATATGTGTCGACCGTCTGAGTCAGCAGCTCCCCCAAAGAAAACCATAAAGAAAACAAATAAACAAAGCCTGCAGACTAAGACTACCAACCCCAAACTAAAATAACTAAAGCCAGCAGTGTAAGACTACTGAGGACAAAGAGGGAAAAAGAACAAAAATAAAAGAAAATATACATTTTTTAAAGTAAGGATTACTTAATTAGCATTTATTGAAATTAGATTAGTTACATTTATAAATTGATGTCTGAGTTACACATAGATGATAAACTATGTAGGTTTTATGAGTTATGCTACACAACGTTGTTACTTGGATAAGATCTCTCCCTAAGGTTTCTTCTTTTTTTCCTGACTCTGGTTTTTTTAGGAGTTTTTCCTTATTGAGGGTCTAAAAGCAGAGATAACCAGTTTATTTAGTCTGTTTAATCTTTAGCTATTTTTTCATATTTTATGATTAATTTCTGCATGAAGCCCAATGAGGAAAATTTTATTTGTGGTTCAGGGCTATATAAATAAAATTCAGTTGAATTACAAGCTGCACTGAGATGATCCTGTTTGACTCAGAGCGTCTTTTATTTTGAAAATAAGTTATTGGAGCTTCTGTCAAACATAAAAGTATAGCAAAATTTGACAATTGTTAGTTTTTTTCAAGTATTTTTGCCTTTATTCATGTCAAAAATAGACATAATTCATATTTATTATTATAAAAAATAAGGTCATGAATGGAAATCCAAATTTCTTCAAGTCTTAAGTAAGACTTCGTGGCTGCTTCAGTAGAAAACAAGCCCAAATGTCTCTTTTAGAGGTTGCCGACCTCTGGTTTAGGTTGACTTAGCATTAGCCGTCCTATGGGGAATTTCATTAAACGTTAGCATCAAGCTAACTGACTTCAGCTTTATGTGTTAAATAGATGAACCAATCTGTTAAGCTTAAATCAATTCATCGATTTTTATCAACCCAGCCCTACTTTAAATGTCAGTTTTTGTGTGAAACATTGAATTTTTTAAGGTAAAAAGAGAAAAACAATGAATTTCTGTATTTTTTATTTTTGTGCTTGTCTTTGTATGTTGATATTTAAACGAGACAGCAGAATCCTCTTTCAGAAAAAATCAATAAAGTGCATTCCAAGAAAAAAAAAGTCAATAAAGACATTGTTAGAAAAGAGCTCAATCTATTCAAATCGACTGTCTTGTTTTGAAGAAAGTTGACTGATTATAGGCTTTTTTCCCGATAGATTTGTCCTTTTTTTCCATGACTGACTGTCGTGTGATGAATTCTAATGAACTCTCATGGAGTTTCTCACACAACCCTTTTCTTCTTTTCTAACACCTTCAGCAGCAAACGGAGTCATGCAATCATTCGTCAGTTTGACGTTTTTATTCCATTACTATGCAGCGCTAAAACGTGATGCGGAAGCTCCTTTCTGTGGTTAAAGTTTGCCTCTCAGAGCTGCACTACACTCCCGGCAGGCCGACAGCATTCACGGACTCAGAAATATGTCTGCTCGCACAAGTTTGTCTCCAGACTGCAAAATAGAAAAAACAATTTAAAAAAAAATCTGTTTGGAATGTAGTTTTTTTGTCAGGGAAGCTGGAGGTTGAGATGCGGCGTTCATGACGTGAACTCTAATCAAGCTGACGGCGCTATCCGTCACACACGGCTTCTTCCTGTCCCATTCACACGGGTTCCCTCCAGGAACCGGGGGCTGGGTTCCTAGAACTGTGGGCTCGGCTCCATCTGCTCGTTTAATCATTTGCTGAGATGCTCACAAGAGGAGAAATAAATCAAGTAGCAGGACGAGCGGATCCAGTTATCTGTTTACAACCACCCGGGCCTCACCTCACCGTCAACTGAGATGAACGAATGAAGGAATGAACAAGTGTGCTTCCTGCACACATTAAGCTGCTCGCATGCATCAAATGTGAGCCATCTCAGCCATCACCATGGAAACAGTGATCATTCACTCCTGGTGGAGCGAGCCTGCACCTGTTTGCAGACGGGATCTTTATCATGTAAATGTTGGGTCCGTTTAAGTGCAGAGGAGAGGTTCTGATGGCAAACGCACGTGTCGGTTTGCTGCACAGGTGGCCGGGCCGCCACCGCGACATGATTGGGGTCATTTAGTATGCAAGGTAGGCATTTGTTAAAGCGAAGGCACGAGGATATCTAACTCAGCTTATGTGCAAAGACTACAAACAGCCGTCTGCAGGAGGATTGTCCTCTTGAGGTGAATGTTGTTTGTGTTATTGGTGGATAGAAATCCTGGGGGTTAATAAAAGTGGGAATTAGAGAATAATGTTCATTTTAAGTCAAGAATATAAAAACAAGCAGACAGTTCTGCTGAATTTAAAGCTCCACATGCTACTTCCCTGTGGTGCTTCATACTCGGAGAAAAAGGTTTTTATGCATAAAACTCTTGACAAAAACCAAGAGCTAATCTTAACATTGTTACATAAACAGAATTTTAATGATAAACCTTTCATAAAATGTTAGATTAAAACATTTCTGAGACCCCTATCTCATTAGGATGATCCAAACTTTCCTTAAAAACCCATTTTAGGTCATTTGGTCCATGTTTTCTGTCCTGCATTTCACCTTCATTCCACTAGGGGCAGTAGAAGGGTTTTTCCTGCTCATTTCAAAATGGCTGCTTCCGGGAGATCTCTAAAGCACTTTTGGCGGGAAAAAGTTGAGCTGATTTTCAAAACTTTGATGTGAAATAATTAATCTATTGTTATTCTTTTATTATAAAAGAACTTGATGAAATGAAAGAATGCAACATTTCTTGATAATGCTTTAAAAGGCCAATATCATGCAAAATCAAATTTTTTAGCTTTTAAGTATTGAATTAATTATTTAAAAAAAAACAGAGTGGTAATTAAAAAATAAATGAGAAAGTCTTCAAATTTAAATTTTTTGTTGATTAGCAAAAAGCCTTTAAATATATTCATGGGCAATGTTTAATCTTTTATAGTAATAAAAAAATGAGTTTAGCTAATATTTTAGCAACTTGCTAACGTTTTGGTTAATTTATTATCTGCTGTTGTTGTTTTTCTGGCTAATTTAGAGTTTTTCAACAGGCTAACATTTTTTAGTAAATTTAGTTTACTGAAGAATTTTAGGCCATTTTAGAGTTTAGCTAGTTATTGAGAATTTTGCTAACTATTTTTCGGCTAATTTGTTATCTACTTGGGTTTTTGGGCTAATTTAGAGTTTAGCTTCTATTTTAGCAACAGGCTAATGTTTTTTTATTAATTTAGTTTATTCTGAAGAATTTTAGGCTATTTTAGAGTTTAGTTAGTAATTAAGTAATGTGTTAGCTTTTTTGGCTAACTTGGTATCAACTGAGGTTTTTATGCTAATTTGGAGTTTAGCTAATATTTTAGCAACATGTTAATGTTTTTGGCTAATTTGTTAAGTACTACGTTTTTTATTGCCTAATTTAGATTTTAGCCTCTGTTTTAGCAACAGGCTAACATTTTTGACTAATTTAGTTTACTGAGGAATTTTAGGCGATTTTGGAGTTTAGCTAGTATTTTAGCAACAAGCTAGCTTTTTTGGCAAATTTGGCATCTGCTGAGGTTTTTTGGGCTAATTTTGAGTTTAGCTCAGATTTAAGCAACGCACTAAATACTTTTGGCATATATTAGGAATTATTAAGCAATTTTACTACAAATTTTCTGAAATTCAGGTCAACTTCCGCGCTTTTTCCTAGTTCTTAAAAGAAATTTCCAGGTTTTTTTTTTAGCAAATTTTACATCTTGCAAATAGCTTTTGCATTTTCAGCAAATTCTTTCAGGAATTAAAGTAAATAGCGTCTCCATTTCCGGCAAAAAGTTTCAGTATCTTCAGCAAAAACCAGTCACACCAGCATTATTGCAGATATTACAACTTTTCTAGTTTTAGTTTTATTTTAATTTTCTTTGTGGGAGAAATGCAGGCATGCTCCTGCATGATGTCATGAATGGGTGTCACCCACAAGGAGTAGGAGAATAACTCCACAAAATAACTTACATTTCATAAATAATTCATTCTTAAGTGGGTCAAAGGTAATATATTATATATTATATTATATGAACATAGTTTACTCAAAAGGCTGGGAATTGCATGATATAGGCCCTTTAAATTACAGTTATACCATATTAAAAATGTGTAAATCAGATGTTTGATATTTGATATTTTTACTTCTTAACCTACCATTGTTTTGAGCAGAACCTTATTAAATCACCCCTTGGAGCATTATTGATAGTCTTTATCTCATGAAAAAGTACTTTTGGTGGATTTCATTAAAGGGGACATCTTGAGTTCCAAAAAATAAACTCAAATCTTTGATGTCGTGGGCTTTAAAGGGTTAACATTTTGGCTTTGAGCTGTTAAATTCTTCATGAGGACATCGTTCCAACAGCTAAATAACTGAAACCAGACAGCTGATCTACAGCAGAGCAGCTCAAAATGAAAAGACTCAGTCATCAATCATGCAGCAAAAAGTCTGGATTTAAGCTGGACTGCTGATGAGCAAATGTCCCGGGGGCTTCAGGAACACTAATAAGATCAAAATAAAATTGTTCCTATCAAATGGTTTATTCCTCTGCATTATGGCTTAGGACGAAACTTTTTCTGGTACCGTAGAACTGAAAGAGGCGGTACTGTCTGTTTGTGTTGAGTGAGACAATTACCAAGAATGACCATCGTGAGAACAAACATGACACAGTGTGTTTTGTTATCAGAAAGAACAACTCTTTGGTTCTTCACACTGCACTAAAGACAGAAGGACAGACATTTTCAGGGAGCCGAGAAAACAGAATATCTTTCACAAAACACTGTCTAATGATGCAACTTCCCCTAAGCTACTCGGTAGTTACAGTTCAAAACTATGAGGTTAGCACAACACCTTTGTCTAACAGTTCATTGTTTTAGAAAATACTTTAAAAATATAAATTATTATATAATGTTTATTTTTTTGAAGATGCTATTTTATAGTCGTACCTGTACAATATTCACACTCTTACATGAACAGAAGGATTTAGGAGAGAAAAACTTTCCAGCATGAATCATCAATTTATGACAAATGAACAGAACAGAAGATGGTGACTGATTAAAAAACTTTAAAAAAATCATTTTGTTTAAAATTGGAATCTGATCACAGCAAATATAGGAACACAAACACTTAAAAAAAAGAACATCAATAAAAAGAACCACATTTTTCATCTGTGTTTACACTCCGCAGATGATTGTGGGGGGGGTGCTCTCTGTCAGTAGAAGTGGGCCGAAAAGAAAGAAATGATAAACGCAGACGCACAAAGTCTGTCTGCAGCGCCTGCGAACTCTCTGTGCAGTAAAAATGCCAACGCATGACAACCAAAACAAACCGAAACACTTGATTCAGCCAGGAGTCACCCTTAGCATAAGAGACCACTAATGCTACATTACTTTAAATATACTCTAAGTGAGCAATCATTATTGCACAGACACACATGAGCATGTACGCAGCCCAGGACATGACATAAAAAAGGAAAAATAATAAATAAGACAAAATGTTCCCTCAAAGTTAATAATTTGTAGCCACAAATTAGCATTACAGGCACACATGTTAGCATTTACTGGTCACAAATTAGGATTTTGTGCACAAATGTTAGCATTTACTGAGCACAAATGAGAATTTTAAGCACATGTATTAGCATTTTCGAGGCACAAATCTGCATTTTGTGCACACACGTTAGTATTTTCTGGGCAAAAATTTGGTTTTGTGCACACAAATTAGCATTTTGTGCGCACGTTAGCATTTTCTGGGCAGAAATTAGCATTTTGTGCACTCGAGTTAGCATTTTCTGGGCACAATTGAATATTTTGTGCACACATGTTAGAATTTTCTATGCACACATGTTAGCATTTACTGGTCACAAATTAGGATTTTGTGCACAAATGTTAGCATTTACTGAGCACAAATGAGCATTGTGAGCACACAAATTAGCATTTCATGGGAACAAATCTGCAATTTGTGCACACATGTTAGTATTTTCTGGGCAAAAATTAGCATTTTGTGCACACTTTAACATTTTCTGGGCAGAAATGTTAGCATTTTCTGGGCAGAAATTTGCATTTTGTGCACACATTAGCATTTTCTGGGCATAAATATTAGAATTTTCCGGGCATAAATTAGCATTTTGTGTACGCATTAGCATTTTCTGGGCAGAAATGTTAGCATTTTTCTGGGCACAACTGAATATTTTGTGCACACATGTTAGCATTTTCTGTGCACAATGCAACATCTTCTGGGCACAAATGAGCATTTCCTGCATAAATGCTAGCATTTTCTGGGAAGAAAATAGCTTTTGTGCACACAAATTACCATTTTTTGAGCACAGATTAGCATTTTGAGCACACAAGATAGTATTTAATGAACACATGTTAGCATTATCTGGGCACAAATGAGCATTTCCTATATAAATGCTAGCATTTTCTGGGAAGGAATTCGTTTTTGTGCACACAAATTAGCATTTTTTGAGCACAGATTAGCATTTTGAGCACACACGGATAGTATTTAATGCACACATGTTAGCATTATCTGGTCACAAATTAGAATTCTGTGCACACATGTTAGCATTTTCTGTGCACAAATGTTAGCATGTTCTGGGCACAAGTTAGAATTTTGTGCACACATGCTAGAATTTTCTGGGCCCAAATTAGCATTTTGTGAACACTTGTTAGCATTTACTGGCCACTTGTGTTTTGTGCACAGGTTTTAGTATTTTCTGGACACAAATTTGTAATTTCTGAATGAAAATTATTTTTTTCTCTACACAAATTAGCATTTTGTGCACATGTTTTAGCATTTTGTGGGCGCACATTTGTATTTTCTGGGCAAAATTTTGCTTTTTCTGTACACAAATGAGCATTTTTGGGGCACAAGTAACCCCTTTTTGGCACTTACTAGCCTTTTGCACACCCAAGTTAGTATTTCGTAGTCCCCAATTAGGTAGGAATTCACAATACTAAAATACTAGTTTACGTAGACTAAATGCTAATTTGTTGCCACAAATGATTAATTTGAGAGAAGAACTGATATATTTTTTGTTGACTGTCATGTCCAGAGCTCCGTAAGCATGTGCTGTCCATCCGCCTGCCTCAGGCTTTCTCCTCTCCACACAAACATAAAACATAAACTAAGGCAAGAGGAAGTGAAAGGAAGCAAACATACTCTCAACCCCTCACCTTTGTAATATACATTGTATATAATTAAACACTGTAGGGAGCGAAAGATTGATGTTCTCCTTTCATACTGCAATAAAAGTGTTTGAAATCTCTCTCCTGAATGTGGCTTTTTTCAGAGCTCTTTGTGGTTTGCTACTGATTTGACAGCTTTTGCTGCAGTGGCTTTAAAGTGGCTTCCAGAGATGTCACAAAAAGTTGGTTCTTGCTTATAAAAAGGATTCATTGTAAACCACTACCTAGAGTGTAATAACTGGATTATGATCTGTTCTAAAAATGTAGAAACGGTAAAAATCCTCCCACTGCATCCCTTTTATCCGACTTCAAGAGTCTGCTGCTTGATTGATTTAACCAAGACTGTAAAGGCAGCAGAGAAGAACGCACGTTTCTTATCATCGTGTTCGTGAGAGAGGCAGTTCATGGTTCTGCAAATGTTCTCATTTGTGATGAAGCTGGTGTGCTCTCCTCTGTTCCCTCCTCATCATTTGGTAGTAGTTATCTTTTTTTTTAGGAGCTGGAGTGACTCTTCTCTCCCTGAAGTGGCTGCATCTCCTGAGCCACGTGGTTCTCCTGCACCTGCGTGTTGTTGCCTAGTTTCCTCTGAAGGACCTCCATGTGGTTGAGACTCTGCTGGAAGCTGGAGTGATGGCCGTAGTTGGGGCCGGCTTTCTCCAGGAGTCTTTGGGTTGCGCTAGAGCTGGCGGCGTCGTGCAGATGCTCGTCCTCGTCTGTGTCAGCATCGATGAACTTGTTGATGGAGGAATCGTGGAAGGTGAAGATCCGGGGCGGTATGTTCTCGGGGCTCTTGCTGGGTGTCCCGCTGCTGGCAGTGGTGTAGATGGAGGTCTCTGGGCTCTGAGCCGACGAGCTGTCTGAGAGCACTCCAGCCCCAAAGTCCTCCCCTACTGTGACTCGGACCTTCAGCGACTCAAACCTGGGTGTGTTGCCTCCACACAGGTCTCTGGGGTTGCGCTTGGTCCTTTCTCCTGCCTGGGGAGTTGTGTTGCCGTGGGATCCTTCGTGCTCATTTTCGATGGTGGGCTCCAGGCTGGGGTTGCTCCGGACCCGTCCCTGTGTGCTGCTTCCGGGGCCGTGGGAGAAGCGCGAGCCTTCAGGGAATTCAGGGCCGCAGCTGGTGAAACTGTCGATGCTGGACATGCTCTTCATGTCCGTCACTGCATCCCCTGTGCCGGGTGGAGCCCCACCGGAGATGTTCTCCATCTCAAACTCCGCCCTCTGTTGGACTATTTTGGAATACGGCCTTTTTTCCCTCCTCTCCGTGTTGGCTTGTGACTGAGTCTTTGACATCTTGCTGTACATCTCCTCCAGTTTCTGGGCGCTGAGGTGCTGAGGGCTACTGGAGGGTTTGGCCGGCTCTTGGTAGTCCAGATCAAGGGTCTTGGAGGGGCTCATGGATGACTTGAGTCTAGGAGTCCCTCTTTGTGGAGACACGTGATTATCATGCAGCTTCTCAATCTTGTCATCACTTTTGTCCACCATGACATCCATGAGCTCCACACTGCGACCAAAAGCGTCTTTGAGGTTCATAGAAACAATGCTACCGTTCCTCTTTGCCCTCTCCAGAGCTTCTCTTCGTTTGATGGCTTTTTCTTGCCTCTTTTGCTCTTTGTAGAACTCAGAGAAGTTATTTACAATGATGGGGATGGGCAAGGCAATTACCAACACTCCTGCAATGCAACACAAGCCCCCGACGATTTTCCCCAAAAGAGTCTTGGGGTAAATATCTCCGTAACCTACTGTAGTCATAGTGATGGTGGCCCACCAGAAGGAGGCTGGGATGCTTTTAAATTTGGTGTCTTCTTCGTCCTTCTCAGCAAAAAACACCAGACTAGAGAAAATCATGATGCCCATGGCCAGGAAGAGGATCAGCAAGCCCAGCTCGTTGTAACTCCTCCTCAGGGTGAAACCCAGAGACTGAAGACCCGTGGAGTGACGCGCCAGCTTGAGAATCCGCAGAATCCGCATGATTCTGAAAATCTGCACCACCCGCCGGACGTTCTGGAACTGCAGCACGCTCTTGTTGGACTCCGTGAGAAAGATGGTGACGTAGTACGGCAAGATGGCCAACAGGTCGATGACGTTGAGGGGACCCTTGAAAAACTTCCACTTGTTTGGGGAGGAGAGAAAGCGCAGCAGGTACTCCATGGTGAACCAGGCGATGCACACGGCTTCCACGTGGGCCAGCTGCGGGTTGTCGGAGGCTTGGCCAAACTCATCCGTGTCCTGCAGCTCTGGGAGGGTGTTCAGAGACAAGGCGATGGTGGACAGGATGATGAAGAGGATGGAGACGATTGCCAAGATCTGAGGAAGAAACAGAAGAAAGGGAAGTTTGTGAGACTATTTACTTCATGAAGGTAAAACCACTTAAGACAATCAACAAGTGATCCACATGTTTTACAGAACAGAGGGCCTCTAAGGCTGCGCTTGAAGCACCAAAGAAGGCCCGCGGAGAATTTAGAGACTTGCTAATGATATAATCTGCTGAGTACGAGGGAGTCTGGCCACGCTGTGGAGGATTACCAAGACAGTTGTGGCTGGACCACAACTATTGTTCCTGTCCCGCAGTCAGTGTGAAATCCAACACAAGGTCACCACGGAGCCTGTGTCCCAGGTGACTGGCGCGTGGGATTACTGCCTGCCACTAGTCAGCCTTTATAAGCTTTAATTAATATTGACAAGCTTGTACACCCACACAACCCTAAGGAACACTGCTGCCACAAAGGTGAGAAAGGTGGAGGGAACTCAAAGCGTGCCAGCGTCACGCCTGAGGTTATAAAAACACCTTTTTTTAGCGCTTCTCCAAAAATAGTCTGCCACCGAACAGACATTTAAAATCTCAAATTTGACCCATGAGAGGTGGATCTGGAAAAATCACTCAAAAGAGTGAAAGACGGAGTCTCAGTGGGATGGAGGGACATCACACGTATCAGTCAAGTGTTATCCTCTTCTGTAGGGATATTGAGGTTCCTTAACTTATCAAATGTTTAGACAGAGAAGAAGTTGGAGAGAAATAGAAATATTTGTGCGCCTATAGTGAAAGTGGGCAGCACTGGAGCCTCGGTTCTAAACTGCGCTGTCGAGTGGAAAATGCACTCATCAGATCAGAGCTTATCTCCCTCCAGACTCTGTCCAGTCTGGAGTACAGTTAATGGATCAAGCTGAGAACAATGGACAGACTGGATCTGAGTCAGACACTTCCTAACAGTTGAGGGATGAGCAGCTCCACCCTCAGCGAACCTCTCATCCTCACTCAACTTTCCCCCCATCGGGACTGAGAGCCGACGTGAGCGGCCGAAGAGGGAATGAAGGAAGGAGAAGGAGGGACGGCAGAGGAACCATTTTTACTCTTGAAAGTCCCCCTATGACAAATTAGTTAATTAAAAAAACATTCCCAGTAATGTTTTAATTGTAATTATGAAGTTTTTAACCAAAATCCCACAACCTAAATGTCTTAAAAAGCTAATTTTCATGTTGATCTGAAGCCTCTGTTTCCAAAATCTCCTCTGAGGGGGCGTGGCTTTTGGAGTTCCGCCCCTGATTATGATATATCTGTGTCTCACTAGCATAAATCTTCACCGCTGCTACATAAAAACGTCCATTAATATGGGTAATGTCCAGCCGTATGGTTCTGATCCGGATGTCAGCTGGATGAGGAAGTGAAGATCTTCATGGACAGAACTTCCTCCAAAATCCTGATTCTTTCTCCTTCCAGTTCACCAAAGACTCTTTTAGCTAACAACTGACTATAAGTCGCACCGGAGTATAAGTTGCAGGAGCCAAAAATATGCATAATGAAGAAGAAAAACACATATAGAAGTCGCTCCGGAGTATAAGTCCCACTTTTATGAGAACATTTATGGAGAAATTCAACAAGTCCGACGTTATGTTGAATTTGACACAGAACACGATTCATGCTTCTAATTGGAGTTTGGTGCGTCTTTGACGTGGATCAAATTTAATGCTCAATTTTTATCCAAAAATGTGTTCAGAAACTGGACAGAAGTTTTTTTTCTTTTTCTCTTTTTCTTGTTACCTTCTAACCGGCAGGAGCTGCATCTGAATGACAGGTTTTTAGCTGCTCTTCTGTCTGTTTGTAACTGATTGTGATCATGCATTAATCCAAAAACAAATATATGAGCCTATTGATGTCTAAAGAAATCATATATAAGTCGCTCCTGAGTATAAGTCGCACCCCTGGTATAAGCTATGAAAGAAAACGCGACGTATAGTCCGGAAAAAACGGTAATTCTCCAATGTTTGTTGTGACCAATACATTCAATCCATTGGTTTCTCAGAGCAGACAGGTGATCCGTTCAGGGTGTACCCCACTTTAACCCAATAGGAGCTACAGCTGAACGAGATGCTAAAAACGGACGTACAGATTGAAAAAAATAGAGTGAAAGTGTCTGGATATCCAGCATGTTTCCATGCTGCATTAAGACACAAACTGCAGAAGAAGGTTATGGTCAGTGCTGTGTTACCTCATTACCTCCTGGTGATAAGCACTGGGGTCACGAGGTCAGCCGGTCCTACATCCTGTTCTCTGAGAGTAAATCTGATAACCATTGCTGCACAACTGATCTCCACGCATGCAGGAAACTCGTTTACACTCACTCCTACTTTTAGTAATTAGCGTTGCTTTCCCTCCAGGTCCAGAGAGGAGGAAGACTGCATTTTTAATGTCCTCTTGAAGTGCAAACTATCCTGTCCTGGAAAAGGGGGGCGTAAGTGGATCTGATCCTCACGGGCCGTCAGAGACTGCAGCATGTTAGCCTAGTTTTCAGCACACAAGGTTAACTGGACTGCATCACCACAACGTTGAGCTTAGCATTAAAATAATGTTAGCCACCATCAGTGGTGGAGCAGCTCGATGTATTAGTGTGAATGATTAGTGAATATTCACTCTGTGGTGATTCTCTGCTCCTTTCTGTATGTTTTTGGGGACATAAAACTCAATTACATTTCAGTGATTTCAGCAATCTTGGTATCAAAACGTTCAGCTCGTTCAGGACATCACTGCTGGTATTTTTGATATTCATAAACTTTAAAGTTTTTGAAATATTGAGCAAAATATGCCAGATAGGAAATAAATGAGGGAGTCTTCATATTTCAAAATTTTAAGTAGATTAGCAACAAACCTTTAAATATATTCATGGGTAATGTTTTCTACTTTTATAGTAACTTAAAAAAATTGAGTTTACCTAATATTTTAGAAACATGCTAACGTTTTTGGCTGACTTGTTATCTACTGGGGATTTTTTTAGGCTAATTTAGAGCTTAGCTTTTATTTTAGCAACATGCTAACGTTTTAGACTAATTTAGTTTACTGAGGAATTTTAAGCTATTTTGGAGTTTAGCTAGTATTTAAGCCATGTGTTAGCTTTTTGACTAATTTGGCATCTACTGAGTTTTTTTATGCTAATTTGTAGTTTAGCTAACATTTTAGCAACAAACTAACATTTTTGGTTGATTTGTTATCTACTGAGGTTTTTATAAGCTAATTTAAAGTTTAGCTTCTGTTTTAGCAACAGGTTGACAATTTAGTTTACTGGGGAATTTTAGGCTATTTTGGAGTTTAGCTAGTATTCAAGCAATGTGTTAACTTTTTTGGCTAATCTGGCATCTACTGAGGTTTTTTATGATAATTTAGAGTTTAGCTAATATATTAGCAACATGCTAAGTTTTTCGGTTAATTTAGCATCCAGTGAAGTTTTTATGGGCTAATTTAGTGTTTAATTTATATTTTAGCAACAGGCTAACAACTTAGTTTACAGAGGAATTTTAAGCTGTTTTGGAGTTTAGCTAGTATTTAAGCCATATGTTAGCTTGTTGGCTAATTTGGCATCTACTGAGGTTTTTTGTGCTAATTTGGAGTTTAGCTAATATTTTAGCAACATGCTAAAGTTTTTGGCTAATTTGTTATCTACTAAGGTTTTCAAAGTCTAATTTTGAGTTTAGGTTTTATTTTAGCAACAGGTTAACAATTTAGTTTACTGAGGAATTTTGGGCTATTTTGGAGTTTAGCTAGTGTTTAAGCAACAAGCTAGCTTTTTTGTGGCTAATTTGGCGTCTACTGAGATTTTTGGGGCTAATTTAGAGTTTAGCTAATATTTAAGCAACACACTAAATATTTTTGCATAATTAGCATGTATTAGGGAATTTCTAGCAATCTTACTGTAATTGTTTCAGAAATTTAGGTCAACCTCAGTCCTCTTTTATAGTTATTTTCACCATTTTCAGAAAAAGCTTCAGCCTCTCCAGTAACTACTTTCACCAAAAGGCATTCACACTGGCATTTTCGCAGGTAAAGCAACTTTTCTAGTTCATTTTATGTTCCTAAATGATGTTCAGCTCTGATCTCTGATGGTAAAAATAAGACAAAGAGCTGACACGAAACAACCAGAAGACTTGAAATACCATAATGTCACTGATGTCCGTCTGGACATCTTCTCGTCTCATACTGATGGGTTTTCTGTGCATCACTCTGAAATGTTCTTGTCCAATCCTGCACTAACTGGATTTGCACTTTTCACCATATGAGCTCCATCAATGGAGGTATTGTGACACACAAGGACTCATTCATCTCATTTTTAGTGGCTAAATTAGACGACGCCTTTCATCCTGTTAAAGCACAACTTCCACAATCTGCCAATAAATATTCTCTGTGCCCAAAACAAGCCCTCTTTTGAAGGCGGAGGAGGTTCTGCAGACACTCCCGCAGACATTGTTTTATCTGTTGTTTGGAGGCCTGAATGGAAAAAGATAAATGACGTTCCTCAGCCAGTAAACAGAGGAGAATCCTCTCTCCAGCAGGGGAAGCTCTAAAAGCCTGTTGCAGCAGCAAACACATTCCCCCGGGGTTACAGTCACCTTCTTGGAAAGTTCCACGCAAGGATTGCAGCAAAACAACCCTCATCCCTTTTACTGAAACCAATAGAAACTGCTTATCTATTGGCTTTTTAGTTTAGAGACAAATCAGTCTTTTTTTTAACCCTTTTAACCAAACGAGACAGCATCTATACTTATAGTATGAGGAGGTATAAATACATGTATTTCTGTTAAACAAGAGTTCTGCAACAGTGATTATAAAGTAGATTACAAATATGTTCTTACACAACAGGACAACAGAGGAATAAGCTGGATCAAACCTTAGAGATTAGGACAATACTTGCTAATAGGATCTACTCACAGCTGGTTTTGGTGTTTTAATGAGGTCTGCACCAGAAGACTCTTAAAATGTGGACGGTATTAAGTCAGTCCATGAAGTTCTGACAAGTTCTGACATAAGTTTTTATTTCTCTAGAGGGAAAATTTGAAATGATTCATCCGTTACAGACTTCATTGACATTTATTGTCTCCAATTCTAAGTCAAAATGGAAACAAAGAAAACAAAACATATTATTTTTTTGCTTATAGCTCAACACTGGAACAGTGATTTTAACTACTCAAAAGATTTGCAACATTATAACTTGGTTGACCCTTATTTACATTAAAAGTGGGGTCATCTGGACCCCACAAGACTGTTATGTCCGTGGCAGACATAAAATCCTGTCCACCTTTATCCACCTTTGTCATGGGATCGTACATCAATGTAAGGGTCGGGTCATATACTTTTGTGAATTATGAGACAGATCTGACCCCATACGTAAGAGAGAACAAGGGTTAAAAAGAACCCTATGGACCAATAAAAAATCTGACTTTTCCTAATATTTTATCCTAACACTGTTTTATAATAAATAAAATTTAAAAAAAGTTCAGAGTATTACTACCAGGAATGACCAAAACAGTTAATATGACTTCATGCTTCTTTAAAAGGGGTTTCATATTTCATTATTTGCTCCATTTCCTCAATTTTCTCCTGCGCTGTTATTTATTTATTCTTTCTGAAACCTGTAGCTTCATTGTAAACTCAAAACAACAAACACGACAAAAACTCAAGTAGAAAAAATGTAATTGTAGAAAAAATAACCGGACCAAAAACAAAACAGAAAAATAACCAACTTCTTATCTGTAACTTTGTTTTCTTTTTTCTCAGTTGGAAAAATGCCTCAACAAACCTAGTAGCCTAATCACTTATTATTACAATCTTTATTGTTTATTTCTTCATCTCTTGTTATTGTGTCTTCTGTTTCCTCTGCTCCCCCTAGTGGTGAAATTGTGCATTAACCATAACTCACAGGAATGAACTAGAAACCTGTTTTTTATTTTCAACATCTTTAAATGTTTTTCTCTTTATGACTGGGCCGGATTAAACCATCTGGTGTTTAATAGATCTTTTACATATAATCCAAATTCAAACAATATGTGAGCAAATAAAATGACTACCATGGTCATTCTAGTAGTTT
Source organism: Oryzias melastigma (assembly GCF_002922805.2). NCBI lineage: Eukaryota > Metazoa > Chordata > Actinopteri > Beloniformes > Adrianichthyidae > Oryzias > Oryzias melastigma. Next base: position 31,416,203 of record NC_050516.1, read on the forward strand.
TAACAATAATCTATATTTTCTTTACCTTTGAGATCTGCAGGTTAGCATCATTTGTTTTTTTTTGTCTCATTTGAACATAAATTATTTTATTTTGAAAGGCTGCAACCTTTTTTCTGCTTTAGTGTTACTTCCTGTTAATCAGTTACATTTACAGTCATAAAAACTGCTTATTGTTTACAGTTATGTAACATTCAGTCTTCAGTCCTCACTCCACCAAAGTGTTCAGTCTCAAACTTCCTCATCAGAGAGAGCCGTTTTGCTCGGATAAGCTTTTCTCTAAGATAATTTAACTTTGGAGAATTTCCCAGACATACAGACGGGGCTTTCATGTATGATATCCCACAGATTCGCCTCATTTCACCTTGCCTGACAACTTTCTCTGTTCTTTTAAGCTGAAAGCAGGAATTTTGCTCCAATCCAGCTCTCTGGAGCGAGGAGAAAGCAGGGAGACAGATAAGTCAGCCTGTGGCTCCTCACAGGAAGTGTCCTTTAGAGAGTGTGAAGGTGGTGCTAAAATGATGAGGCACATAGGCTCCGTGCATAAGGTCAGTGCACACTCGTATGCTTCCTGGCTGCAGCGCGTTAGCCTTTAAATCCAAACCGCTCAGAGCTGCAGCTTCCTCTGTCTTTAGCGGTGTCACCTCTGAAGTTGAAGGCTTGACGAACACAATGAAAGGACGTTTTCTGAGCTTCAATCTCACAGCAAAGGCTGTGATTTCCATGATCAAAATGTCAAACTGAACACTTCATTTACAGATGATATCATAAGAGGGCTTCTTCCTCAGTAAAAACTATCATTTACAAGTGAAAAGAACAGAGTCTGAATCCCACAGCAGCAAAGACACATCGTAGAAAAAACTGTGGAGTTTAATCTCAAGATCCATAAAGGTCCTAAATGTTTAAATGAACGCGTATTTTATATGAAGATAAAATAGACTCACCCCCATTTGTGTGTGCGTAACTCTTGATTTGTAACTCGTACAATATATTTTGTGCATAAGTTACAAAATTATGAAATTAATAAAATACAAAATGCAATTTACAAACGCACAAATTAAAGTTACAACAGCTTGAAACTAAATTATGCACAAATCTTCAAAAATTAGGCACAAATCGCTTGTTATGGACACACAGAACCATATTTACACACAAATCTTTAAAAAACAATGCACAAATCACTGTTCACATACTAGCAAAACCACATGTACGCACAAATCTTTAAAAATTAGGCACAAATCGCTTGTTAGGGACACACAGAACCACATTTACATACACATCTTTAAAAAATGCAGACAAATTGGTTGGTAAGCACAAAAAGAACACATTTATGCACAAATGAAAAAAAATATGCACAAATCGCTTGCACACACAGAACCACATTTACGGCTAAATCTATAAAAATTACGCACAAATTGCAGTTTACATACAAGCAAGACCAGATTTACACAGAAATCTTAAAAAAACAACGCACAAATCGCTTGTTAGGCACACGCAAAACCACATTTACGCACAAATCTTTAAAGATTACGCACCAATCACTTGTTTCACTTAAACAAAACCACATTTATGCCCAAATCTTAAAAAAACAACGCACAAATCGCTTGTTAGGCACACACAAAACCACATTTACGCACAAATCTTTAAAGATTACGCACCAATCACTTGTTTCACTTAAACAAAACCACATTTTTGCCCAAATCTTTAAAAAATACGGACAAATTGGTTGTTATGCTCAAACAAAACCACATTTGCGCACAAATGAAAAAGAAGTACACACAAATTGCTTGTTATGACACACAAAACCACATTTACACACAAATATTTAAAACAACACACAAATCACTTGACAGGCACACGCAAAACTACATTTATGCATTTGTGGGTAATCTTTAAAAATTACGCACAAATCACTTGTTTTACATAAACAAAACCAAGTTTACGCACAAATCTTTAAAAACTACACACAAATTGCTTGTTACGCACACACACAAACCACATTTATGCAGAAATCTTTAAAAATTACGCACAAATCACTTGTTACACACAAACAAAACCCCATTTATGCAGACATTTTTAAAAAATACGCACAAATCGATTGTTACGCACACACAAAACCACATTTTTAATTTCATAATTTTTGCACGTTTGCA
>NC_050516.1:31418708-31419997 GCF_002922805.2 Oryzias melastigma
AAATCTTTAAAAATTACGCACAAATCACTTGTTACACACAAACAAAACCCAATTTATGCACACATTTTTAAAAAAGACACACAAATCGATTGTTACGCACACACAAATTTTTAATTTCATAATTTTTGCACAGATGCACAAATATATTAAACAAGTTACAGATCAAGAATTAGGCAAATCACACAAATCAGAGTCTATTTCCTCTCCTTAATTTAATGTATTATGTTAATGCTCACACATTAAGACAACAATATGAAGTTGAAATGCAAAATTAAATACAAAAAATAAGAATCTAAATGAAAATTAACTAAAGTGAAACAGGAATCTTGTAAATTTACTTTTGATTAAAATCATGACGATCATGTTTCATATCTGTAAAGCACGGTGGTGGAAGAGTAATGATTTAGTGTTGCGGTGACGGTAGAGCAAGAAAACAAACCCAGAATTGTAGTGGCTGCATGGGAAAGGTAAAGTGATGCTAAAGTTGTGTGATGCTACACAACAACAACAACAAACAAAGAACAAGGCTCTATTGTAAAAAAAATGATAGTAATAATATAAAAAGTGGACTGCCTTTTTTCAGGCATTTAGGAGCTAACTTGTAATAATTCTGCATGTTTATTCTGTTCACATTTCATGGTAATTTTAAGCTAATATGTTATCTATATCTTCTAAACACAATGAATAAATTGAATTTTAGAGCGTTTCAAGTTTTGTTTAAGCAGCTTTTTTCTCAGAGAATAAAGTCTGTTTTTTATATGCTTCAGCAAGAAATGTGACAGGACGAAAAGGAACAGAAGAGACGCTGAAAAATCATAAGACAGTAGGCGAGAAAGTGAACGGAGTGTGCTCCTCTCGGATGGTAGAACGGTGGTAACAGTTTGACTGTTTTTCTTGTCAAAGCGTTACAGTTTGAAGCATTTCAGTGGACGGCACATTCGTCTGAAGCCTCAACAGACAAACGGTTTGAAGGAGTATTTCACGGTTTGCCATCTTGACGATAAACAGAAAATCTTTAATATTCTGTGAATTTTCAACACGATAACTCCAGCAGATCCTGAAGGAAAAAAGCGGCTTGTGTCGAATCAAAGAACAGAAACACTGGAGCTCCGGTGGTAAAGGGTGACCTTGCAGGCCTGAGGTCAGATCAGATCAGATCAGGTCAGATCAGGTCAGATCAGGTCAGATCAGGTCAGATCAGTAATTCCTTGGACCAGATTTCCACTCATTTCGGTGCACACTGAAGAACATTCTGCTGTGTTAATGCCAAAATAAAGAGTTGTGGAAAA
>NC_050516.1:31420540-31437989 GCF_002922805.2 Oryzias melastigma
GCACACTGAAGAACATGCTGTCGTGATGATGCTAACATAAGGGTTGTGGAAAAAAACTATAGACGTTAAACGGGAAGAACCTGAGTCGTTATTTGTAAAAAGTAGAAAATATTCAAAAAGATTAAAGATCCACTGCAGTGAAAGTTGCGTTTTTGATGTTTGAATGCGTTCTTGAGGCATTTTTACTGATGATTGAGGACATGTAGCTTGAAACACATCTTAGAAGCGTCCTGCTCTATTCTGATGCATCCACTCGCAGACAAACAGATCCATGAACGTCTTTGTGTTCCTCGTCTGAGCTGGAATCTGGATCAGATCTGTCCGGCTGGATGACTGTGATTAACAGCGGTGAATTTCTTTAAAAACTAAAAAGATTTGTTATTCTGACTAAAAACAGTTTGATCAAAGTATGATCGGAAACGATAATCAAACCCTAAATCACCTTTTTTTGTCTGTTGAGCTCTATGAAAAAAAGTCTTGTCTGTTACCAAGTTTTTGACAAATTAAAAAAAATTCTTTAATTCCTGAAATGATAGATTAAACCGTTCTATATTCTGGAATAATATTCCTTTATAGTTATGCTAAAAAGTTGTTAAATGTGAAAAAGTTAAATGTTTATCTTGTTTGACTCACGAACTAAAGTGTGTTTTGGATTTTGACACCTTGTGTGATGGAGTTTGACACCTCCGCTTTAATCAATCTCTTCAGTTTTAATTAATAAATCATTTATTTATTCCAAAAGGTTTTTGTTAGTCGCCTATGGCTTGTCTGAACGTTGTTTATACTTTGTTAAATTTCAGGTTTGTAAAAATCCAAATGCAGAACAAAAACATGATTTCAAAAGGACATTTTTTTCAGTTTCTCTATTTCTATCATCTTTGTTTTTTTAAGGGATCAATAATACATGCACAACCTGAAGAGAACGTGTTATGTTTCATTCAAATGTTTTTTTTATTTTATTTTAAGGTTTAGAACAGGTTTGTACAGACATAAACATACATTTATGGGAAAAAAAGTACTTTTTTCATCTGGACCAGAGGTGTCAAACTCAATCACACAAGGGGTGAAACCCAAAACACACCGTAAGTCACGGGCCGAACAGGATAAACATTTACTGAACACATAAAATAACTCATGCTTTAAAAACATAACTTTTTAAAATATAAATATGAGTAAAACAACTTAAACCTTAAATAACTTTCAATATTTTACTCTCCATAATAATATATTCTGTTAGAAATAAAATAAATGTTAAAAGAAAAAAACTCTTTACTTTTATGTCATTTTATATAAAAAATTACATTTATAAATATCCCAAAATATTTTGCTCTCCATAAAATATATCATATATTATACAGTAAATTGCAGCTGTCGCACTGCATGATGGGATTTGTAGTTGCAGACACACTGGGCCTGCTGTCAGATCTGGCAGAGCAAGGAATTGTGGGATATTGTTCCCTGTGCCTGTCTGGGCGGATTGGGCTTCAGGTTTGGGTTTTGGGTTTTATCCTGTTATGTTAGAAGTCCTTCTAACTTATAGCATCGAGTCGTTATAATAATAACGATATAAAATGATCTGGGTATAATCACCCTGGGGGCCGGATTTGGCCCCCGGGCCTTGACTTTGACATGTGCACACAACTATTTTAAAATGTCAGAAGTCAGAAGTGTTGGACGTTTAACAGATGTGTGTGTTGTCCACACACAGGCTCACACTCTGGATGGCTGAGCTCCACTAATGGACTCGGAGCAGCCCCGGCGGTGAGGCCCGCGGCTCGCCGCACTCACATCGCCTCTCACATCACAGCCAGCTGAAAATGGCCCATTCTAAAGACCCGGCTTTGTTCTTAGTTTTCGGCGGCTGGATCTCCAGCTGTCTCTTGTTGCTATGGTCGCTGGCAGCAGCGCTCGCAGACCAATGGGAGGGGAGAAAATTAGAAGAAAAGAACAGAATACATCATGCTGAATCACCCACTCTGTGAAAAAAAAAATCCACAATGAGAAGAGCTTTTATTTTTAAATTCCTTGTTGGGGCTGAGGTGATGTTAATTACAGGAAAGCTACCGGCGTCATTCAAGAAAGTTGCTGTAATGAATACGTCCGCCGGATCAAGTCAGCTTTAATTGTAATTAGAGAATGTAATCAACAGCAAGTGGAAACACAGATTCCTGAAGCGAAGCGGATTGGTTAGTGAGTAACTCTCAGAGGGCTAAAACATTGATTTATATGTTTTTATTTGTTGTTGTAACCTAAGGCTGAACATTTTAAAATGAAATACTGAAAAACTCATCTGAACTTGCCCAAACAATCACTTAAAAACGGATTAGGGAGGGTTATTATGAGCATTAAAAATGAATTTTGTTTGAGTGAACCCCATCCTCTTTAAACTTTTCTGCTTCTCCAACATCATTTCTCAATGATTTTATCAAAAACAATCTCTACTATCCCCTCCTGTATTCCAGGCTGAGATTTAAACCCAGACGAGTGATTGTGTCGAGGAGGAAAACAGACATCTCTGCGTCACTCTGCTTTTCCTCCGTCTCAAGCTGCGCTGTTTGCTTTACCATCATCTCCATGGCTACAGGTTGCAAAGCCCCATCACGTGGTTTCATCTCCGACTTGAGTCTCCAAACAAGCCGAGCGGCGGTGTCTGCTGACAGCTAATTAGCGCTCGGTAATTTGCCATCTCTGGTGACCCCTCCCCGCTGCAGCAGCCCAGGACAGGCTCTGCTCTAGAGAGCAGATGTCGCCGGGTTCCTATGACATGATTGGATGTCAGCGCGGTGAATACCGCCGGTAACATGAGACGCTTCTTCATATATCTTAGCCTATGTGATGCATTATCGGGTATACGGCGAGGGCCTCTGGGTCCAATGAAAGGAAGACAACTCCCGGGACAAACTGTAATCAAGTAAAAAGGTTTAAATAACTTTATTTAAAAGAACTAGCTTAACAAATCAGAAAGCACGATCCATGAATCTCATCTACTGCCTGCAGCTCACGTGTAAAACATTTCTGTGAGCAATCAAAGTGTTTTCTTTGTCACGTTTACCAATACTCCATAAGTGAAAGTCACAATGTTGAAAGAGTTCAACCGCATTAATGCTGAAAAATCATTATCAAAGTTTTAATGGAATTATTCAGCACTTTCTGCATTACTTTAAGGCCTAATAACTTAAGAAGAATGGGGCGGGGTTATACTAGTTTACTATACTAGTTTGATTTTTTTTAGAAAACTCTCGGAGCTAACGCAGCTATCATTAGCTCCAACGCTCTTGGAGTGAACTTTAACTCTCTCAGCGTTAGCTCCAATGCTCTCACAGTTTGCTTCAATCCTTTCGCCGTTAGCTCCATACGCTTTCGGCGTTAGCTCTAACGCTCTTGGTGTTAGCTCCAACAATCTCTGCGTTAGCTCCAACGCTTCTGGTATGATCTCAAACTCTCTCTCTGTTAGCTCCAACAATCTCTGAGTTAGCTCCAACGCTTTGGCGTAAGCTCCAACACTCTCGGGATTAGCTCCAACACTCTTGGCGTGAGCTTTAACTCTTGGCATTAGCTCCAATGCTCTCACTGTTAGCTTCAGTCCTTTCTGCATCAGAGTAATGCCTTCGAGGTTAGCTCCAACGCTTTTGGCGTTAGCTCTTATGCAATTGGCGTTAGCTCCAACAATCTCTGAGTTAGCTCCAACGCTCTCAGCGTTAGCTTCAAGGCTAACTCTGAATTAGCTCCAACGCTCTAGGCGCTAGCTCCAATGCTTTGGCGTTGGCTCCAGCGCTTTGGCGTTTGCTCCAACACTCTACGCGTGAGCTCCAAAACTCTTGGGGTTAGCTCCAACGCTCTCTGTGCTAGCTCCAATGCTTTGGCGTTTGCTCCAAAACTCTTGGGGTTAACTCCAACGCTCTCGCCGCTAACTCCAATGCTCTCACCGCTAACTCTAACATTCCCACCGCTAACTCCAACACTCTCACCGCTAACTCCAACGCTCTCTGCGCTAGCTCCAACGCTTTGGCGTTAGCTCCAAAACTCTTGGGGTTGGCTCCAACGCTCTCACCGCTAACTCAAACATTCCCACCGCTAACTCCACTGCTCTCAGCGTGAGCTCCAAAACTCTTGGCGTTAGCTCCAACGCTCTCACCGCTAACTCCAATGCTCCCACCGCTAACTCCAACACTCTCACCGCTAACTCCAATGCTCTGTGCATTAACTCCGATGCTTTGTCGTTAGCTCCAGTGCTATAGCAGTACGCTAATGCATTAGCTGTCCTACGGGAAATTCCATTAAATGTTAGTATCATGCTAGCAGACTTTAGCTTAATGTGACCAATCGATCTCTATTTTTAAGTATTGATTATTGATCTATGAAGCTTAGATCAATTTAGATCGATCAATAGATTTTATCAACCCAGCCCTAGTTTACATAGTGAAGCTGAACTGTCTAATGAGAGGTGGAGGAGGACCAGCTGTGGACCAAAACATGCAGGTTAAAAACTAAAGAATATTTTTATTTTATATTTTGTCATATTTTTGTTCAGAGATAAATATTTCAAGTTGCTGTTTCTGGGCCTATGATCCCCAACTGTTTTCTTGGGTGTTCTAGAGAAGACCTCTGCAGCTGCTTCCTCGTTTTTGATTTCAGTTGAAAGCTTCATATTTACTGACCCGTCACTTTTGCAGAGTTTTTCTTTTTGTGTGTTTGGGGAGAGAAACCAGAAACACCGCGCAGCAACTTCAAACACAGCTCCAGCTTTTGAAATGTTTCAGCAGAGAAACACCAGCTTCACCTTTCTGTGTGTATACCTGTGAAACTCCTAATGCATCAATTCTAAAATTATCTTAACTGGTCCCATTGTGCCAGACCCACCTTTTAGAGTAACCATGACAACAAATTCACCAGGTTGCAATTGTAGAAAGTGCTTCGCTGCTGGATGCCTGTCAGAATCTACTTTCTGTCGTGCTTTTGTGTGTCATTTCCTTCTCAGTTTGGACATAAAAAGATATTTCTGGTAAAGTGTGGATTTTGAAGCAAATGGTTGACGCCAGATGGCACATGCACCGCGCCGGCTTTGACACGTCAGCTTTATATAAAAAGCCTTGAGGAGGAAAAAAATGCAGAAACACAGAAGTTTCACAGATTTTTTTTAAGAACGTGTGAAGAAAAATAATTATCATGCTTGCATAATACACAAAGGATTGATTAAAAACGGAATAAACTAAATAAAATAGCCTTAAATTGATGTGTTGGGATGTGTTGTGTGCCAGGCAGTGCCTCCTCCTGAATGATTCAGAGGGAGTGAGTGGGCAGACCGGGGAAGTTCCTGCCTGACCACCAACAACTGCAGCTACATGGCTTTTTCTGGTAATTAAGAATTCCTCCAACACCGCTGTCACGACGTTTGTAAATGTTTCACGGCTCTGCTCATTTCTGTCCGGCTGCCTTTCACTTTTTGAGGCCGCGGCGTGCTGAGACACCCACTCATCCTTGGTGGTAGAGCACGGGGAGATGTGCATAATGGAGAAAAGAAAGACTAAAATGTCTGAAGTGCAGAAAACGGTGTATAATGTATGCGGCTGTGATGTACAGGCACCGAGGAGCCCCAAGGCAACAGGCAGAGGAGAAACTTTAGAAATGACCCATTTCTAAAATAACCCACTGAAATGTAAAGGAAGAAACAAGGAAAGAGAGGTGCAGCAAATAGACTGTGAGGCTGACATTTGCCATACCAACATTTAGGAGGGATCTAACCTTTAAAATGAACATTCATTCTGGGCTTAGAGGCTGGAGACATAAGAATAAAACATTCACGGCTGGTGAATTTATGACTGAAAAGATGGGAGGAGCATATTCTACCCTGGAAAAGTCTGCAACACATTGTGTGTTTGTGTTTTCAGCACAGGCCAGAATCGAGCCACAATGAGACAGAGAGGAACGGCCAGCTGTCTGCTACATGTGTGGACAGGGCAAACAATGGCAGACGGCTGCCTGCAATCAGAGGCTGACAGGACCCAGATTTGTACATTTGTAGTACAACTAAAGAAACAAGACAAGTTGTATTATCTGAGATAATGCTAGTGTTTTTTGCTAAAAGTAGTCGCTGAAGATGCTGAAGGAATTTGCTGAAAATGGAAAAGCTATTTGTAAAATGTTAAATTTGCTGAAAGACAGGAAATTTTGCAAAAAAACTATGAAAGAGCGCTGAAGTTGAACAAAATTTCGGAAAAATTAGTGGTAAAATGGCTTAAAACATCCCCAATCAAATCACAAGATAATTAAAAACAAAAGATAATACCCACAAGCCCCACCCTTCCACACACACACGCACAAACACAAACACACATCAACATATCGCCACACCATGAAAGAAAAAAATAAATAAATGAACGAATAAATAAATACTAATAGGATGTAAAGCATAAATCTAGAAATCTGGCTTTGTACTGCAGTGAGGAAACAATATTTTTGGGACTTGTCCACACCACTGACCCCCCAATCAAGTTCACAGAATATATGCCAATTTTGCCAAAAATATTTAGTGTTTTGCTTAAATATTAGCTGAACTCCAAATTAGCCCCAAAAAAGCCTTAATAGATGACAAATTAGCCAAAAAAAGCTAGCACATCACTTACATACTAGCTAAACTCCAAAACTGCCTGAAATTCCTCACTAAATTAGTCAAAAACGTTAGCATGCTGCTAAAACAGAAGATAAACTTTAAATTACTATAAAACAACCCAGTAAAAAATAAATTAGCCAAAGACATTAGCCTGCTGCAAAACAGAAGCTAATCTCTAAATTATCCCATAAAAACCATGGTAGATAACAAATTATCCAAAAACGTTAGCATGTTGCTAAAATATTAGCTACACTCTAAATTAGGCTAAAAACCACAGTAAATAACATATCAGCCAAAAACGTTAGTATGTTGTTAAAATATTAGCTAAACTTTAAATTAACCTATGAAAACCCCAGTAACTAACAAATGAGCCAAAAATATTAGCATGTCGCTAAAATATTAGCTTAACTTTAAATTAACCTATACAAACCTCAGTAGACAACACATTAGCAAAAACGTTAGCATGCTGCTAAAATAGAAGCTAAACTCTAAATAAGACAAAAAACTATAGTAGATAACAAATTATCCAAAAACGTTAGCATGTTGCTAAAAAAGAAGATAAACTTTAAATTACTATAAAACAACCCAGTAAAAAATAAATTAGCCAAATACATTAGCCTGCTGTCAAAACAGAAGCTAAACTCTAAATTAGCCCATAAAAACCACGATAGATAAAAAAATTAGCCAAAAATGTTAGCATGTTGCTAAAAAAGAGGGTAAACTTTAAATTACCAGAAAAAACAGTAAAAAATAAATTAGCCAAAGATGTTAGCTTGCTGTCAAAACAGAAGCTAAACTCTAAATTAGCCCATAAAAACCATGGTAGATAAAAAATTAGCCAAAAACGTTAGCATGTTGCTAAAATATTAGCTAAACTGAGTTTTTTTAAGAAATATAAAATATGTAAACATAGCCCATGAATACATTTAAAAACTTGTTGCTAATCTACTTAAAATTTTGAAAGTTGAAGACTTCTCATTCATTTCCTATGGGGCATATTTTGCTCAATTTTCAAAAGTTCATAAAAACAAAAACTACAAGCAGTAATGTCCCGAACGAGCTCAACGATTGCTAAAATCGCTGAAAGTGTGGTTGAGTTTTTACATGCCGAAAAACGTACGGAAGAAGCAGGAGAATCACTATAGTGAGATGTTCACTAAGAGTTGCTGTTCCGTCTTTTTCAAGCGTTTAGCCACAGAAACACTGCGGTGAGCAGCAGCAGAGAGCGTACTCACATCCCCTCATGGGAGGACTGCAGTATCTTAGTGTACAGCTCAGCTGATAGTTTCCATGGTGACGTGAGGCTTTTTCCAGAATTTGCATAAAGATGCAGGAAGACATTGGAACACACAACACCAGCAGTGGGACATGTGATCGCTTGTTGTGGAAAATGGACAGATTTCCGTCAGTGACTGACAGAGTCCTTGTCTTACTAAAGTGAATGCAGCAGGCTCACTGTTTGTGGAAGAGTGTGAGCCGCTCCTGTCAGAGCTGGATTTGACAGGCTGCTGCTTCGCTGACATCTCTGAGAATCACATCCAATCCCACCCACATCGCACAGAGCCGACCAAACCAATTTAAGCTATTTTAGTGTTTCACATGAGCAAAGAGTGTGATGATTAATTGTTTGTGGTTTACTTCACTAAGTAAAGAACGATCAAACTTGAAGGCAGCTTTTTGGGTCTGACATTTTTTTATCAATTCCTGAAAGTTTATGAGGTAGACTAAGAATTTAAACACAACAATTTAATTCAAATGTCCTAAAAAAAAAATGTTCAATTCATTATCCTTCAAATGTGGTTGCTTTGACGTCAAATCAAATAGAAATAATTTTTAAGACTTTCAATTCTTTCTTTACCTTATAACCCCTTGTATCATATTTGATACACACATTTACGAGACCCCAATATCATTAGTATGATCCAAACTATCCTGCTAGTGTAAATGGTGTAAGCTGAATTTGACTGCTGAAGTGTTAATGTTGATAGCTGAAATCATTGAAGCTGATAGCTGAAAACGCTGAAGCTGAAAGCCAGCTAAAATATTAGCTAAATGCCAAATTAGCCAAAAAATAAAAAATAAAACTTAGGTTGGTCAAAACAGCTAGCATGTAGCTGAAAAAAGCTTAACTTAAAATAGCCAAAAAAGATGAAAAAAGCCACAATTAGCCAAAACAGCTAGCATTTAACTGAAATATTAGCTAAAGTCCTAAACAGCCTAATAAACTTAAAAAAGAGCCTAAAGTAGCAAACACAGCTAGCATGAAGCTGAAATATTAGCTAAACTTCAAAATAGCCTAAAAAATCGTAGTAAATGCCAAAATAGTCCAAAAGAATGCCAATTTTTAAAACTTTAAAACCGTGACTTTTTAACATAAATATTTATAATAGAAATGCAGGAATATTATTCCAGAATAAATCAATTTAAACCTTAAATAACTTTCAATATTTTACTCTCCATAGAAATATATTTTGTCAAAATTATACAAGTTAAAAAACCAGCGCAAGATAACATCGGGTCATTAATAACATAAAAAAAAATGATCTGGAGGGCCGGTTAGAATTACCTGGAGGGCCGGATCCGGCCCCCGGGCCTTGACTAACCACGTGTCCTGGTTACACCCTCACATTGTTGTGAAGAAAAACTTACCAAGTCACCTAATGTATCATAATTGATACTATCTATATATCACAAAAATAAATTATGTTGCATATAGTTTCTGTGGTTATCATTAAAAGACTAAAAAAACATTTTAATAAAAAAAGTAGAATTTCTGTCAATTCTTTAATCCATTGAACACAAATTTGAAAGCAAATATTCAAACACTGAAGATGTAATTTTCAGGAAGGATGTGATTTATTTTAAAGTGTCGTATCTGAGTGTGTGTGTGTGTGGCCGAGCATCCTTGTTGTGTGGAGTTGGAATGACAGCTACAATGATGTGCGAGTGGAAAAAACCCTAAATTATAAAGGATGTGTTTAATGCTCCTGCCATCCTCAGCACGTTGGGACTACAGGGCAAGACAGTGAAAAGGAGACGTGTTTTCAAACCACAAACTGCTACAGAAAAGGAAGAAAAACTCATTCTTCTATAATTGTGATCAATGGAACTGCGAGATATTTTACTAAATTAAGTCGTTTTAACTTCTCTTTGCTCTACAACTTAGCAAGCTTTTAAATTTACTTTTAGAATGAGTCAAACTCTTTTTGCTCCAAACAAAAGAAAAAGTTAATTTAGGATAGAATAAAACCTTTGGTTCAATTTTAGGATGCTATTTTAACCCTTTAACACCTCGTCAGTGACGCTTTAACACAAAATCTTTAACATACCTTAATTTTTCAACCGCTAACACAATCAACATAACTCCAGTAGATTCTGGAGGTGAAAGTGTCTCGCACCCTTTTCTCCTACAAGTCCAGAAAACAGAGCTCCTGCGGCCAGACGGAGGCGAGGGGTATCAGAACCCCTCCCCAGGAACAGGCTGGAGAGGAGCAGTACACAGGAAACGTGAAGGGGAGCAGTCCCAGAGACCCTCCTCCAGAACAGGAAATGTAGTCAAAGGGATAACAAAAAACACAGGATAAAATCTTGACAGTACCCCTCCCCAAAAGGGCAGATCCCAGATGCCCAGATGATAATAGAGGACGGGATCCTTACGTGCAAAACAAAAACAAGTCCATAAAACAGTGCTCCCCCAGGGACAGGAAACATGAAGGGAAACAATACATGTCCAGTGATTTATTAAGGTTCATAAGATTTATTAGGATGGACCAACTTTTATTAAAATAAATATTCTTATTTTGTTCACATTTTTTCCTAAAATGAGTGATTTCCACCAGTTTTTTTGTTTCTGTAATCAAAACAAGCTACAATTGGAAAAGAAGTAGAAGGAGTCATTAATTGGTTTCATGCCCATTTGACTCCTTGTACTATCCATGTGTATGCAGACCGGGAACGCCCCTGCTGCCATATAATCTGCCCAATCCTACAACTGGTGGGTCGCTCAGGAATTCATGCTGCTTGACACCCGGAGCTTTGATCCAACATCTCATATCAACTATTTATTACCTTTTTAATAAATGTAATATTTCTATAAACAAGGTTTGTGCATCTTACTTCCAAATCAACAAACTCGGGGAGGTTAGCAGAAGGCTACCTCAACAATTTGGGGGCTCGTCCGGGATGAGGAAGTCGTTTTTTTGGGTGGGTGCCGTCATTCTACCAGAGTCTAGCCTTACATCAAATGTACAGAAAAACTGATACAATTATTAATGGGTTGCATAACATTCAATTCGAAGTTACAGTTAACTTTTTCAGCCAATTTCTCCTTCTTTCTAGATTTTTTAGTAGTGATTTTCTTCTTTATGTTTAGGGTCTTCTCTTTTTGCAAAAGATGATGCTGAAGACAAAGGCTACCCCTCCTCAGTGAAAGTCTAAACACATGTCAGACTGCTGGATGATGTTCCACACGCCGCCTTTATCCATCCAGCCTGCTGTAAACGGGCCGACAGTCAAACACGCCGGCCCAGCCAATCCCTGCCATACATGGAGATTCAGACCCTCAATGAATGAAACCACGAGGGAAGTCTTCCTCCGACTTTCACTCTCGTCGCCTCAAGACTTTTGTTTTCATTGCATCATGAGCTTCTTTCCCAGTTTTCCAGTTCTCTTCCTTCCAGTAAAGGTGTGTGTGTGTACTCCCCGCTCTGGTTACTGATCAAACCGAACTTTGGGCTGAGTAAACATCTTTTTACTGCCGGACCAATGGCAGTCACAGAGCTTCACTTTATGAAAGAAATCAATCAGGGGGCGGTTTAATTCACAGCTGTTATCCTCTAATCTGCCTCTCCTGCTAGAACAGCTGCTGTAGCTACTGTCAGATATTAAAGAATGGCTGTGAGGAGTCCAGGCGGTTTTCTCCGCGGCGTTTTGGCGCTTCAGCATTTAGACGGCGGGACACACTGAGGATGGGACAGAGCTCAAGAAAAAAATCTGGGAGGTTGAAACGAATTTCTAACAAAGCTAAATACAATCAATCTACTAAACCAAACCCAACAATGAAAATATTCAGTGTGTTTGTGCAACTTCATGATAAGAACATTTAGATTTAACCTTTAAAATGACTGAAACTGTTACAATTACGATTTGTAATTATATTTTGTTATTATGATGAATATAAATAAACTATTGTTTTTTTTCATAAATGAAACATAAAGTTAAAGAGAAAATTAAATTTTTCCTAAATATTAAATAATTGGAATATCTTTTGACAGAAGTTTGGGAGACTTCCTTTCAAAATAAGACACTGATTTATACTTATTTTTGTCATTATAATAAATATAAATGAACAATTGTTTTTTTGCCATAAATAAACATAAACTCAAACAGAGAATTCATTTTTTTTCTTAAATATTAAATAATTGAAATACATTTTAACAGAGGTTTACATGACTTCCTTTCAAAATAAGACACTGATTTGTAATTATTTTTTGTCATTATCATAAATATAAATAAACTATTGTTTTTTGGCATAAATAAAGCATAAACTTAAAGTGAAAATACAAGTTTTTTTTTGCAAATATGAAATACTTTTTAACAGCAGTTTGCATGACTTCCTTTCAAAATAAGACCCTTAATTGGGACTTATATTTTGTTATTGTGGTAAATATAAATTAACTATTGTTTTTTTTTTTTTTTGGCATTGATAAAACATAAACTTAAAGAGAAAATACCAGTTTTTTGGTAAATATGAAATACTTTTTGACAGAGGTTTGCAAGACTTCCTTTCAAAATAAGACATCCTGTACCACATAGGATCATCCCAATGCAGAAAATGTAAGTGTAGTAGTGGTGATCACACATATTAATTCACTATTTCCAAAAAAACAGAGCACCTGCTGCCAGACGGATGTAAGGGGGAATCAGAACCCCTCCTCAGGAACAGGCCAGAGAGGAGCAGTCTCGCAGATCCTCCTCCGGAACAGGAAATACAGCCAAATATAGAATCGTGACAGTACCCCTCTCCAAAAGGGTAGATCCCAGATGCCCAAAACACCCAAAGGGGGGGGGGGACTTAGGGGTTATTGTTCAGAAAACTATATCCGGCCTTTTTCCAGATAATTCCCCTCTCTGTCATTATTTCAAGATGCGTTTGTCTATAACTCACAAGATGATGTCAAAACAGCTTGTTTTCAGTTTTTTTTTTCTGGAAAAAAGATTTGATTGACATTTTCTCTGAATGGTCATCCTAACAACCCCAATGCATCTGTCAAAAACACAATAAAATCCCCTCATCTTCCCTCTCAGTCCTTCTGGGCCTCAGCTGTCTCATCTCACGTCCATCAAGTCATCTGCTCCAACAATCAATGCTTCAGTCTGGGCAACAAATTCAGCCCACATTACATTTAATAATGAGATTCAGCTAGAAACACCTTCTCAGGCAAATAAATCTTTAACCCATATCCAGCTGTAGAAAAAAATATGTTTTTACTTTCGAGTACAGTAGATTCTAATTTGGTAATTTGGGAGCCAAAGTGGTTTGAACCATATTTGCATCAATTATATATTTAATATGATGTTAAAAATGTTTACTCTCCCTTTTGTTTGCAGAAAAACAAATAGTCAACTCAGAAAGGGAGAATTCACATAAAGATTAGAGAACAAATCCTTGGAGCTTTTGCAGAACAGTTGGTTTGATCCACAGATGATTTGGGACTTCCGTCCTGATTTTGATTTAGGGAACGGCTTGATTAAGAGTTTTTAACAAGCAGCCCTTCAGTCTCATTTTCTCAAAGCTCCGTTTGGGTCTAAATTCACGCAAGTGACCATGTGATTATTACGTAACAAGAACAAGAAAACACTTTTGGACATAGTGTCACGTCTCAGATTACCAGGGATGAGAAGGTTTGAGTTTGGTGGAAGGTGGATTGTTGGAACAGCAGCAGAGAGCCGTGGCTGCAGAAGAAAAGCCTCGCAGTCTTAGTTATGTATGAGGCTGACTAAAGAAGCACTCTAAAGGATGGAGAGCTCTTTGAAATGTTTGTACCCATTAGCCATTAGTTTTGCTTCCTTATTTCTATGTTGTTTACTGTGTTGCGATAAAACAGATGAGTTGATGCTCGTTCACGGAAACATGCGAGGAAAAACCCTTTTAGCAGACTGCAACGGTTCCACAGCAACCGTTAAACTTTACTGGCTGCTGTCTGAGCAGCTGCATCATTCAAAGCCTTCAAACAGGAAGACTGCTGTTCAGACGGAGTTTAGTCAAACTAGAAAAAGTAAAAGAACGAAAAAAATGATGAAAATATGAATGAGTAATTCTGCCATAGAAACCGTGGTGATTTATTGCTGGTAACTTGTGCATTAATCACTGTCAGAAGAGCCAGCACACTCTCAAGCTTTTATGGGTATTACTGGAAAAGGCAGCAGGTTAAATCCTAAATTTAGAGCACATGTGTCACAGTCAAGGCCCGGGGGCCGAATCCGGCCCCCTGGGTAATTCTATCCGGCCCTCTAGATTATTTTTTTTTATTGCTATTAATGTGCCGATGTTATCTTGTGGTTGTTTCTAAATAAAATAAATTTGACAAAATATATTTTTACTGAGAGTAAAATATTGAAAGTTAAAATTGATTTATTCTGGAAAAATATTCCTGCATTTTTATTATTCATAATTATGTTAAAAAGTTACAGTTTTAAAGTTTTACAAATTTCTAGATTTTTTGATTATGTTGGCCTTAACTAAGATTTTTAGGGTATTTTGAAGTTTAGCTCATATTTTAGCTGCTATTAGCTTCTGTGATTTCAGCTACCAACTTTAGCGTTTTCAGCTATTCACTTCTGCGATTTCAGTTATCAACTTCAGCATTTTCAGCTATCAGCTTCAGCGTTTTTAGCTAACAATTTAAGCATTTTCAGGTATCAGCTATCAGTTTCAGTGTTTTCAGCTATTAGCTTCAGCATTTTCATCTATCAACTTCAGCGTTTTCAGCTATCAGTTTCACCTTTTCAGCTATCAACTTTAGTGTTTTCAGCTATCAACTTCAGCGTTTTCAGCAATCTGTTTTAGCATTTTCAGCTATCAGCTTCAGCGTTTTTAGCTTTCAGCATCAGTGTTTTCAGCTCTCAACTTCAGCATTTTCAGCTATCAGTTTCAGTGTTTTCAGCTATCAGTTTCAGCCTTTTCAGCAATCAGCTTTAGTGTTTTCAGCTAACAACTTCAGCATTTTCAGCTATCAACTTCAGCATTTTCAGCTATCAGTTTCAGTGTTTTCAGCTATCAACTTCAGCATTTTCATCCATCAACTTCAGTGTTTTCAGCTATCAGTTTCAGCCTTTTCAGCAATTAGCTTTAGGGTTTTCAGCTATCAACTTCAGCAATTTCAGCTATCAGTTTCAGTGTTTTTTAAGCTATCAGTTTCAGCCCTTTCAGCTATCAGCTTTAGTGTTTTCAGCTATCAACTTCAGCATTTTCAGCTATCAACTTCAGCATTTTCAGCTATCAGTTTCAGTGTTTTCAGCTATCAACTTCAGCATTTTCATCCATCAACTTCAGTGTTTTCAGCTATCCGTTTCAGCCTTTTCAGCTATTAGCTTCAGTGTTTTCAGCTTTTAGCTTCAGTATTTTCAGCTAACAATTTAAGCATTTTCAGGTATCAGCAGTAGCATCTTCAGCAGCCAAATTCAGCTCACAGCATTCCCACTAGCATTATTACAGGTAATGCTATATATGTTTGTAATTGTGTTAAAAAGTTACAGTTTTAAAGTTTTAAAAATGTAGTTTTAGAGAAATAGATAATTGTTTATCCTGTTCGGCCCGTGACCTAAGGTGTGTTTTGGATTTTGGCCTCTTGTGCGATTGAGTTTGACACCCCTGCTGTAGAGAATCGATGGGAAACGGGTAAGGGGTTTTCACTAAACACTCCGGGTTCTGCAGCCACAACCTGGCGGGGCTGAAGATAACCTTTGGCGGGGTAAATTTTCCCGTGGGCCTCACTGTTGGCCCCCATGCTTTAGAGAATGCTGGGTTCCTGCATTCATCCATGAACTGGTTGGTAAACAGCTCTGGGCTCTTCTCTCTGTGGATTCAGAGCAGTAAGAAACTCCCACAATCCGTCCCAGATGAGTCTTTGTTTTTGTCCACAGAGAACCTTTTCTTAATGTAACAACGAGGGATTCAAATTCCCAACAGTCCCCGATCCTTTAATTGAATTCACTCTGCTTGGTTTACGCAAGACGGATGAACTCCGAAGTGCCATTTCCTGTTCGACACGATTATCTAACCTTCATTATGAGGGTGATATTTCCCTCCCTTTCGGATATGGGCCACCCTCCATGGCCTACATATTACAGCAGACTGAGAAAAGGTGATGTGTCCACGTCTGGTGTGTCTGTAGGTGGAGGCAGAGAAATGAGAGCAGTGAGTAGACTGAAGAAAACGAGGACTCCTGGGACGGCTGCCTGGACATTAGAGGGATAGTAGCTGAAACTCATACAATCCGCCGACTCCGCACCAACTAGCAGCACCACTGCTTCCCTGTGTGGTCCTCGCACGGCATCAACATTTATTTTTCAGCATTCTTTTAATAGGAAACACCTGCATGTCTTCAGCAATCTCCTGGGTGAGGTGTGCAGCCTCCAACAGTTTTGAAGGATATTTTCTGTTCTGTCAGAGTCATGGAGGGATGTTGAAAACTCCCGAATCGCTCATGGCAGGTCGGCTGTGCTGTGCTAACCACTGTTGGATGTCATTCCAGCAAATAAACATGAGTTCCCCTTCAGTCAGAGGTCTCACATCATTCACATCAATATTATGCCAACTCCACGGGGATATGGCTCTAATCCTGATCCACATCAATCTGTAGTCATTCTAAACATCCCACCTGCACGATAATGAGATGAAGTGATGAAGCTACAGTCTGCAGGAGGAAACAGGTCTAAAGAATGTGGCGGTAAATCATCGCATGAAACTATCATTTTAAAAATCTTCATTAACACCTGAATTTATTACCATTCATATTTTTAAAAATACGTATGTTTTTACTAAGGGTTAAAGAGGAAGCGGTTTGATAATTGCATTAATAAGCATCAAGGGGTTCAAACTTTGGGCTTTCTCCATTCCTATCACTTCAAGTAATCAAATCTAAGAAGCAAAGACTCAAAGATCTTTCATTCTGTCTTGTTTCTTCATCCCAATCGATTGCTATGTTTCAGTTCTACTGTATTCTAGGTTTGTTATAGTTTAGTTTGTTCGTTCCTTTTCTCTTTGCCTCGGTTTGGTTATGCATCCCATTTGTTTCCATCTGTTTGCCTCCAGCCTGCTGGCTCCTCCATGACCTGCAGCGCTGCTGTGAATCCCACAGAATAAAGCCTCACGGAGCATGGCTGCCTCGACTTGCCTTCAAGCAGCCACTTCAAATGAAATTCAGACTTGAATTTTGTGCGCCGCTCTGCATCAAAGACACAGTAAAACCTGGGATAAAGGCTCGGAGTGAAATGTCAAAGCGTTTTGTTTTCACACTTCTGTTCTTTTAAATGTCCGTCTTGGTGTCACACTAATCCGACCAGACACAAACTAGTAATTTCACCTTTTTGATCATGTTTACAACGGTCGGCACGTCCGTGTTTTGAAGCGGACTCCGCCCACACATGACTATCAGACCGAGTCCCTGATTGGTCACAGTTGTAACGATTAAGCATGAAAAAGTTCAACCGTTTGAACTTTCAGCGCTCAGTTAATCAATACCTAATTTGTACATAGAGCCCCCGACTGCACATAAAATTATGTATTTGATGTGTGTATACATAAATTATGTATTATGTGTGATCATGAGGATAGAA
>NC_050516.1:31438337-31463888 GCF_002922805.2 Oryzias melastigma
CTGTGCACCAGTTAGCAACCAGAAACAAAAAAAAAGTTTTAGGGGAAAAAAACTTTTTTTTTCAATTACTTTCTGGTGCGCATCAGTTAGTAAGCAAAAAAAAAAATTTTTTTTCATTTTCAGAAAAAATGTTGCCTTAATTTTTAGTTTTGAAAGTGTTTTTCTTTTTCAGTTACTACCTGATGCACATCAGATAAAGAAAAAAATTACTTCAATTTTTAGAATTTTTTTTTTTTTACTTCAATTCTCAGGGAAAAAAAAACTCTATTGATTAATTTTTTCTTTTTTGGGTAGTTAAAGGTTTAAGTCAAGTAGCAAAGGTTCTACTGAACGTGATGTTTTTAACTTCTAAAATGATTAAAACAAAATCGACCCACAAAGTTTTGTGGAGCTGCTCTTCCCTTCCCAGGTTTTAGATCACACAGACTGAGGTCAAAGAAGGTCAAAGGATGCTCCACCTATGCATGGAGGTCATGTGACACCCTCAGATGGTGTTGCTTTCACAGACTTTTGAGAATTTTAGTGCAACTATTATATCAAAATTAAGTCTTTTCCTGCTTTTCACTTTCTGTCTGCTTGATTGTTGCACGACTTCAACTGACCTGATTCCGTTTTGTTGGAGCATTGAAAGGTCAAATCTCCTATGACAGAGTCTATATTGCAATCGTGGCCAAAGAGATTGTGCAGCATGGCTCCATCTCCATCACTTTCAGTCTGACTGTGTTATCACACCAATCAGCTGGGTGAGCAGTCCATCTCACTATATTCACTGGAGCACAAAAGAGCGTCTTCTGAACGTGGAAACACATGCGTGAGTCTGTCCGCCGTGGAGTCCAATGAAAAGGTTCCAGCCCGCCACAAACAATCAAGGAAATGATGACATCGGCGCGTCTATTTAAAGATGTGAGCGTGTTTCATGTGGAGTGAGAGCGGGAAAATAAAGGCGGAGACAAGATGGGGACTTGACAACACTGCAGTTTGATGCATGTATGTGCACGTGTGTGTGTACATTCATATGACAGCTTCTTTATTTAGAGCAGCCTCTCGGGACAGGAGCGCCGTTACCACGCTAAGGTAAAGAAAACCTGCAGGGGCTGCAGGGTGTTATTCCACACAGACTGAACCTCATTCATTTGAACAACACCCTTAATGACAAAACCCACAACATTATTCAGTCCTAAATGTCATTCTAAAGGAAAAATAATGACCCTCCTTCAAAATAAGGACACGTATGCAGATTTTCTGACTTTTTTTTAAACAAAGACCTGATTGGTGACAAGCCAGTCGCCATTAGCCTTCTGTCGGGGAGAGTTATTCTGTTCCGTGAGAGTGGGAGGATGTATCGACGCACACATCGAAGGGAAAGTCTTGTGACAGTTGCCAGTGCTCCTGGAATGCTCTTCCCAATGCAACAGCTTCTGCTTTGAAGCCGTTCCAGGTACGCGGGCAGGTGAGGAGGTCAGCAAACGCAGCAAAGCAACGGCCTCTTTCCAGCCTTCACCGGCGCTGCGTCTGCTGGGAACGCCCACTCAGAGCGGGCTGACCCACAGCGCTTCATTATCGCTGGAAACGCAGAGCGGCGCCTCCGGCGTGATTAAAAAAACACTGAAGGTGAGCTCAAGTTCAGCAGCAGCACAAGATCCAATCAGCTCCAAATGTTCAAATGAAGCATCGCAAAGTCTGATCTAAAGATCACTTTAGACTCCTGCTAGAACAGGAGTGTCAAACTCAATCACACAGGGGCCAAAATCCAAAACACACCTTAGGTCACAGAATAAACATTTATTTAACACTCTAAAACTACATTTGAAAACTTTAAAAATGTCACTTTTTAACATAATTATAAACTAGATATATAGCATTACCTGTGATAATGCTAATGTGAGTACTGTAAGCTGGATTTGGCCGCTGAAGATGCTAAAATTGAAAGCTAAAAACACTGAAGCTGATAACTGAAATAACTGAAGCTAACAGCTACAAACTCTGAAGCCGATAAGTAGCTAAAATATTGGCTAAATGTCAAATTAACCTAAAAAAACAAACAAAAAACTTACATTAACCAAAACAGCTAGCATGTAGCTGAAAAAATAGCTAAACAGCCTAAAAACACTACCAAAAAAGTCTAAATTAGCCAAAAAAAAACCAAACAAACAAAAAAAAACAGTTTGCGTGTAGCTGAAATATTAGTTAAACTCCAAAAGAGCCAAAAAAAACCAAATAAAAAATGTCTAAATTAGCACAAAAAAACAATTGCATGCAGCTGAAATATCAGCTAAACTAAAAAATAGCCCAAAATATCTCAGTAAATGCCAAAATAGTCCAAAAAGCTAGCAGAATGCCAATTTTTAAACGTTAAAACCGTTACTTTTTTGCATAGTTATGAATAATAAAAAATGCAGGAATATTATTCCAGAATAAATCCACTTAAACCTTAAATGACTTTCAATATTTTACTCCCCATAAAAAATTATTTTGTCAAAATAATACGAGTTAGAAATTTTGGCCCCATTCATTTTTTTTCGCCCGCTGTGATGTCATCATTTGACTATCTTCACTATGACATATTTTTACAGTGTGTGAAAATAATGGTGAATTTTTTCAATCAAAACAATCTGGTGAACAACTCCTGATCATAATGTTGTATGTCTGCAACATGTTCTTTAATGGAACTTATCGAAATTCTCATTCATGAACTGTTCAGATTAGGACTTCGATGTCAAGATCAAGAACTGTAACTTCCTCTCATCAGTCATGACGCTGTGACTGATGTCTTCCTGAACAGCGCTGGAAGCTTCTCGTTGCAGTAATTATCTGGTAAAAACACGTTCAGTGCAGCTTTTACTGTAAACAAAGTCATCAAATGACCGTTTATCCACTAGTGTGTCCTTTCCCACATTTATCATTCTCCTCGTGTTCGTCTGCAAGAATTTGATTAGTGGCGCACCATCATTTCATCGGGGATCAAGCAGCTCGTCTCATCTCACCAGACAGATGGAAGATTTCAATTAGGACAACTTCAATTACAAAGTGGTTTCATGCAGAAGCAATGACCTGGAGGAAAAGTGCAATTATGATGTTTTCAAACATCAATAAAATATGTAGCATCACCAGAAAAGAGGCCAAAACGGTAATTTCTGCAGACATGTATTGTTCCGTTTTAGGATGTTGTACAGCAGGAGAGTCAAACTCAATCGCACAGGGGGCCAAAATCCAAAACACGCTTTAGGTCGCGGGCCATAGAGGATAAACACTTATTAAACACTCTAAAACTGCTTTGAAAACTTTAAAAACATAATTTTTAACATAATTAAGAACTAGATGTATAGCAATACCAGCAATAATGCTAGTGGGAATGCTGTAAGCTGAATGTGGCAGCTGAAGATTCTAGTGCTGATAGCTGAAAATGCTAAAATTGACAGCTGAAAACTCTGAAGCTGATAACATTGAAGCTATTAGTTGAAAACGCTGAAGTTGATAGCTGAAAACTCTGAAGCTTATAGCTGAAAATGCTCAAGTTGATAGCTGAAAACACTGAAGCTTATAGCTGAAAATGCTACAGTTGATAGCTGAAAACACTGAAGCTCATAGCTGAAAATGCTCAAGTTGATTGCCAGCTAAAATTTGCTAAATGCCAAATAAGATTAAAAATATAAAATAAAATAGGAAAAAAAAACTTAGGTTAGCCAAAACAGCTAGCATGTTGCTCAAAAAAGAGCTGAACTTAAAAAAATAATAAAAAAAAAAATACTAGCAGAATGCCAGTTTTGAAAACTTTAAACTGTAACGTTTTAACATAATTCTGAATAATAAAAAGGCAGTAATATTATCCCAGAATAAATCAATTTAAACCTTAAATAACTACTAATTAATTAATTACTATCCATAAAAATATATTTTTTCAAATTTATAAGTTAAAAATTAGCACAATATAACATTGGGCCATTAATAACAATACAATGATCTGGAGGGCCAGATAGAATTACCCAGAGGGCCAGATCCGGCCCCCGGGCCTTAACTTTGACACTCATGTTGTTCGATTTCTCTTCAGGAATCTAAAAAGTTTTGTTTCCTCAACAAAACACAAAGGGTGAAGCAAATGTAGCCCAGAGATAAAGAGGGGTTTGAAAGCATCTGAAAGTATCCCTGCCATCAGCAGCATGTCAGTGTTTCATTCAACCGTGCAGATGGAAAATGACCTTGTCAATCTCAGCCGACTTCGTGAGCTGTGAAAGCTTCGGTTCATGAGGAGGCATCCAGCATTTGGAGTGTAACTCTCTGGAAAGTTCTGCGGAGCTTCAAACCACTCCACAGCCTCTTGAGTTATGTTCACTTGCTGAAAAGCTCGGCTGAATAATGAATGAAGCGCTGCAGCAAAGTAGTGTTGGCTCTGCCCCCTCCCTGTTTGACCTCTCACCTTCTAAATGTCACTGTCATGGAAGACCTGCTCGGCTGCCTCCGTATGTATTAGTGTGTGAGGAACACGGAGAATAACAAATACAGGTATTTGTGAAGCTGGTTCCTGAAGCCCAATGCCAGGGTCTTTGAACTTTGTGAAAATCTGTTAACCAAACTTATGCTTAGTTCTGTTTAGTGCAGCACACTAGTTTTGTTTAGCTAGCTTTGGGTAAAGCTAGTTTTGTTGAAGTAGCTAGTGTATGGTTGGAGTGGCTAACGTTTGTCGGAGTGGCCAGCATTAGTTTTAGTGGCTACCGTTTGTTGTTGTGGCTAGCAATCGTTGAAGTGGCTAGCATTTGTTGGACTGGCTAGCATTCGTTGAAGTGGCTAGCATTCGTTGGAGTGGCTAGCATTCATTGGAGTGGCTAGCACTCATTGGAGTGGCTAGCGCTCGTTGAAGTGGCTAGCACTCATTGGAGTGGCTAGCGTTTGTTGGAGTGGCTAGTGCTCGTTGGAGTGGCTAGCATTCATTGGAGTGGCTAGCGTTCGTTGGAGTGGCTAGCGCTCGTTGAAGTGGCTAGCACTCATTGGAGTGGCTAGCGTTTGTTGGAGTGGCTAGCATTCATTGGAGTGGCTTGTGCTCGTTGGAGTGGCTAGCGTTTGTTGAAGAGGCTAACGCTCGTTGGAGTGGCTAGCACTCATTGGAGTGGCTAGCGTTCATTGAAGTGGCTAGCGTTCGTTGAAGTGGCTTGTGCTCGTTGAAGTGGCTTGTGCTCGTTGGAGTGGCTAGCATTCATTGTGTAACTCAGCTTCATCTTGCTGTTGCTGGGATAGGCTCCAGCAACCTAGTGACACTGAACAAGCAAGTTTTGAAAATGGATCTTTAGATGTGGTTTGGTTGGAAAATTGTGCATTTTCTGCTCATGTATCAGTCAGAATGAAGATGATCCAGTAATAGAACTGTTGCTGTAAATGTTAATGGAAGATATTAGGAAAATCTACAATTAAAAAAAGTCATTTAAATGAACTGAGGATTCTCCTCCAGCAAACAGGAACTCTTAATAACACTGTGGAAGGCAGCTTGTACATGTAAGACTGCAGATCAATAAATTATTAAAAACGAACCGTGAAAAAGTTTGACCACACACTCTGACATGCAGACCACAACACGACTGCCTTCATGTTTTAGTAAAGAGTCATTCATTTATCTTTGCCAATTGTTGATTTTAATGCAAAATGTATCCCTTTACAGCTAATTTAGTATTAATGGAGGATGATTCCACACATTCACTCTGACACTGTGATCAGAGGTAGAGCGGTCCACCTCTGATCACAGGTTCGATTCCCACCTTACCAGCCCACATGTTGAAGTGACATACACTGACCCCCCCAGATCTCCTGGTGGTTACAGGTTGGCACCATGTACAGCTGGAGAGAGTTGTTACTAATGGCTCAATGGTATTTTGTGCTTGTTTTCTAACTTGTAAAATTTGGACAAAATATATTTTTACAGATAGTAAAATATTAAAAGTCAGTTGATTTATTAAACAGTCCGCTTTTGTGAAAAACTATTTAAACTTAAAAATATAACAAGACTAAGTTCTACTAATTTATTCAATATTTTTTATTTTTCTTAAATGACCATGGTAGGAGAGGGATAAAATGCTCCCATCGCAGAACATGGAAGTAACCATCCGACGCAAAAATTAGATTAAAAAAAATAACGCAATAAAATGTCTGTAATTAATTAATTAAAATTAATGCATTCAAAAAACTAATGCACTAAAATGTTTGGAATTAATTAATCACAATTATTACAATGAAAAAAATAACGCACTTATATATCTGTAATTATTTAATCACAATTAATGCAATAAGAAAACGCACTAAAATGTATTTAACTGTTAAATCGCAATTAATACGATAAAAGAATAACGCACTAAAATGTCTGTAATTAATCATTCGTAATTTACGCGATAAAGAAATAACGCACTTATTTGTTTGTAATTAATTAATCGCAATTAATGCAATAAAAAACACACGAAAATGTCTGTAAGTGATCAATTGCAGTTAACGTGATAAAAAAATAACGCACTAAAATATCTACAATTAATTAATCGCAATTTACATGGGAAAAAAAATAACACACTAAAATGTCTGTAATTAACTAATCGCAATTATTACATGAAAAAAAAATAACGCACTAAAATATCTGCAATTAATTAATCGCAATTTACATGGGAAAAAAATAACACACTAAAATGTCTGTAATTAACTAATCGCAATATTACATGAAAAAAAATAACGCACTAAAATGTCTGTAATTAATTAATCACGATTTAAAAAAGGATGCACTAAAGGGACTGTATTTAACTAATCGCGATTAAAAAAAATAACACACTAAAATGTCTGTAATTAATTAATCGTGATTTAAAACAAATAACACACTAAAATATCTGCAATCAATTAATCGCAATTTACATGGAAAAAAAATAACGCACTAAAAGGTCTGTAATTAACTTATCGCGATTTAAAAAAATAACGCACTAAGATGTCTGTAATTAATCGCGATTAAAAAAATAACGCACTAATATGTCTGTAATTGATTATCGCGATTAAAAATGACTCACTAAAATGTCTAATTAATTAATCGTGATTAAAAAAGGATGCACTAAAGGGACTGTATTTAACTAATCGCGATTTAAAAAATAACACACTAAAATGTCTGTAATTAATTAATCGCGATTAAAACAAATAACACGTTAAAATATCTGCAATTAATTAATCGCAATATTACATGGAAAAAAATAACGCACTAAAATGTCTGTAATTAACTAATCGCGATTAAACAAAATAACACACTAAGATGTCTGTAATTAATTAATCACGATTAAAAAATTTAGCACTAAAATGGCTAATTAATTAATCGCGATTAAAAGAAGGATGCACTAAAGGGACTGTAATTAACTAATCGTGATTAAAAAAAACACACTAAAATGTCTGTAATTAATTAATCAAGATTAAAAAAAATAACGCACCAAAATGTCTGTAATTAATTAACCACATTTAGCACAATAATTTGACAGCCCTAATTATTGTATACTTTACCATATTTATTATATTAGTACATTATTTAGTTTATTATTTTATTTATTATTTAGTATATGTTATAAAAATATATGTTATTATAAAAATGTGTTTGTTTTCCTTCAAAAGGCTTTTTTTAAATGATTACATACATCTACCGTGAGCTCCATCTATGAACCAACGTAACCCCAAACAGGAAAGATTAAATAATGTATAACCAATCTGTGCATTAGGTCACTCGTGTGACACATAATCACTCACACAGGTAAAAAGGTCCGAAGGGGAAAGACAGGTGCTGGCAGGCAAAATGAGCACGCCGTCCACGCTGGGAACACCTCACCTCCATCAATGCAGAGAGTAATTTATAGCCCTCAGGAGCAGATTCCGGCTCTTTCTAACCATCTTCTCGGTAATAGATGCACCGACTTCCTAAAATACCTGGTTTTGTTGCAGCAGAGGGGTATTTTCACTGCAGTGCATCTCAGACCTGGACGCTTTGCAGACGTGGAACACACAGATGACAGCATGAAGGATTTAATGTCTCTTCTGCTCACAGTTGGAAGGAATTTTCTAACGGATTAACTGCCACTTACAGGCAGTTCTTTTTAATTAAGGAGAAATCTACAATTAACCATAAAAAACGTTCAAACAGACAAAATCGTTTGATGAAAATCCGACTTTGCATTTGTTGTAAACTAAATCCTAATAAAGCAACAATTGATGGGGATGACCTGGACAGAAGTTATGATTATGTCATGTTTTGCTGCACGGTTCATTAAAGTCCTCCTAGGACAATTTCTTTATTTAAAAAAAAAAAACATTCCCAGTTGTATTTTAATTATGATTATGACGTTTTTAACCAAAATCCCTAAATCTAAATGTGTTAAAAAGCAATTTTTCATGTTGATCTGAAGCCTCTGTTTCCAAAATCTCCTCTGAAGGGGCGTGGCTTTTGGTAGCCCTGCCCCACAATTAATCCCTATGCCAAATCTGAAAGCAGGCCCAATGTGTCTGCAACCATGACTACAAAATGAACCACAAATCCCACCATGCAGTGCGTCAGCTGCCAGTGTTGCCAGAATAGACGGTTTCCTGTATAATATATAATTATGACAGAATATATTTTATGGAAAAAAAAAATTTTGGGGATATTTACAAGTTTAATTTTTTAGATAAAAGTAATCAAATTTCAGTTTTTCTTTTGCTTTTAAAGTTTACTTCATTACTAACTTGTACAATTTTAACGAAATATATTTTTCCAGAGAGTAAAATATTGGAAATTATTTAAGGTTTAAGTTGATTTATTCTAGAATAATATTCCTGCCTTTTTATTATTCATAGTTATGTTAAAAAGTTATGAATTTAAAGTTTTAAAAATTATCATTCTGCTAGCTTTCTTGACTATTTTGGCATTTACTAAGATAATTTAGGCTATTTTGCAGTCTAGCTAATATTTCAGGTACTTGTTAGGCTAATTTAGGCTTTAAACCAGTTATCTCACCACATGCCATCTGTTGCACTTTGCATTAAAAACTTTATAAATCAGTACATAAATTTGCAGTTCCCCAATAAAAAGTCGATAAAGTTTTGTGAGCATTTGGGTCCAAATAACAATATATTTAATACTTAATGCTTGTTGTCTCAAATATGCGACAAACCAAATTAGCTATAAATTGATCTAAATTTAATGTTTACTTAAAAGTAAAACTGTTTTTTTCATAGCTGGGAATAAATTCAGGTTAAAGAAAAATTGTCAGATTCTGGAGGTTCTTCTAGGATCTGTTGTTTGCCTTTGAATAAAAAAATAGCATTTTTTTTCTCTTTTAGACTGTATATTAACCCTAAAACCCTGAAACACAAAATCTTGAAACATAATGTAACTTTTCAACCGTAAACACGATAATTTCAGCAGATTTTAAAGGAGAAAAGCGGCTCACGCCGCTTTTCTCCTTTAAAATCTGATGAAATTATCGTGTTGAGTGTTATAAATGACAATAAATCAAAGAACATAAACACTAGAACTGCAGCGTTAAAGGGTTAATGGTTGCTAACGTGATTATTACTTCAAACACTGGGATACCAGAGTCCAACAGGCGGAAGGATGATGGAGAAAAGCCCTCTGCTCCTCCTCATGTTAGCCCACGCTGTGATATATGACACTGTAATCATCCTGGCAGCTTGGAACTCCTGTGCCACAAATTTATGGCTATTCAAAGCACACCAAAGCGCGGTTCAGGAGCCGCTGTAACCCAGCAACAAATCTCGAAAAAACAAGTTATGAAATACAGTCCAGTTATGGTTTGTGGCGCACGCGAAGGCTGAAAAGAAATATAGAGGAAGTGGGAAGGTTGGAAGGTATGCGCTTCGGCGCTGAGGTTAGTAAATAACCCTGAACTGCACTGCAACGTCTCTGATACCCAACTGGCTGCTGGATGAAAGCTCAAAGGACGGCACAGATATCAGCAGACGTCTGGATGCAGAGCAGAACTTAGCAGGTTCTTCCCCCCTAAAGCTGCACAGAGCGATAACTTCTAAAACTTCACAAACAACAAAGCAAAGTACTTCCAGTGGAGTCAATTAGGCACGTCTGATGTGCAGCAAGAAGTACAGTTAAGTGCTCTGTAGTCATGACTGACTGGGACTAGAAGTTTCCATCCAATTAGTTCAAAAAGCCTCTTTGAAAGCACAAGAAACTTGTGTTTGTTTTTGTTATTCCTCTTCTGATCCACAGTTTGGAGGATGACACGGTTTGAGTTTTGAACAACAAAAAGTTGCATAAATGTGATAAAAGGAGACAAGATTATGAATGAATGAATAAATTAAATGGTTTATTTCAAGCAATCAGGAATAATACGTGAAAAAACAAATCACATTGAATTACATCTAGATCACTTGAAAGGGAGTGGGAGGAAGCGAACTTATATAATCCCACCCGACTCGACCATTTTCTCTACATGAATGATCAATATCCGGTTCAGGAATTATTATCAAATATTTATACTCTACAATAATAAATTCAGGTTATAAAGGATCATTAATATCATTGATATCACTAATCAAATTTCAAACATCCACAGACAACTCATTTATATTAATCAGTAACAATAATCTAAATATTCTTATTTAAAAAGATTGTGTTCATCAAAGAATTATTGTAGTAAAACACAAAGTAATAAGTAAGAATCCTCTTCATTTGTTAATGCTAAAAAAATTCAAAATAGTATCATTAAAAAGACAATTTGTGCAGATTGTATTAATCAAAGAATTAATATAATAATACAAAAAGTAATAAGTTAATCATCTTTATTTGTTAATGCCAAAAAAATGTCACAATATTCCCATTAAAAAAAGGCAATTTGTCCAGATTGTTTTTATCAAACTATGAATATAATAATACAAAAAGTAATAAGTTAAAAAGCAGAAAAAGTCAGTAATTAGAGCAGAATCAGTGCTGCATCACAGTTTAAGGCCACGTAATCGTTCTTCATTGTTATGACTGAGAGAGTGAGAAGGTCTCATTTGAAGGGAGATCTGCTCGAGTTCTGCAGCTGCTGCTTTTGTTCTAATTACGATATGACGATACATATTGTCATATCGCATAACTAAACTAAAACAAAGCCCCCAAACTAAAATAACAAAAGCCAGCAGTGTAAGACTGCTGAGGACAAAGAGGGGAAAAGAACAAAACAAATGTAATTTGGTTGCATTTTGGATTCAAGGCACCCAACAATGAGAGAAGACAGTAATATGTAAGCTATGCTAGGAGGCTATTCCTGCGCCGATGCTAACGCAACAAACATTTATCACTCAAGGAAAGTCCATGAAAGTGAACACATGAGATTAAAAATAAGAAGCTGTGGAGCAGGACTATAACGAGTATCCGAACACTCAAAATCTCACGATCTGCTCCCGAAAATTTGAGTAAGAATATTCAGGAAGTCAAAGATCGCTGATTTGTGATCTTTGTAAATATAGTAGAGAATAGTCAAATATCATGTAGTAAAATATTCACAGCTCTGAAATACAAAATAATGTTGGATTTTAATTTATGAACTAAAATAAAGCAGAATGTGAAGAATGTCAAAGGAAGTAAACAAATCTTCAAAATAAAGTGTCTGTGAAGCTTCCTGATTTCAAAGTAAAACTAGCAAAATATATATATATATATATTTAAATTAAAGCTAAAGTTCTGCTTAAAAATAAATGGACAAATAAACTTTAACATCTGAGTTTTAGCTCCAGTGTTTATATTGATTTGATAACTCTTCAACAGATGATGCAATTCCAGCAGAATTTTGTGCAAAAATGTGTTTTTTCTACTCAGAAACTTAAAATTGCTGAAAACTTTAAAGAATTTTTTTTTAAAATTCATTTTAAATACCTTTGATTGTTTAAAATAAATGTGAATGCTGCCGTCTATCAGCCACATTTGATCTCATTTGAGTTATTTAGCTGCATTAAATTAAGAATATTTAGTTATCTGTAACTTAAAGAGTCAGAAAAGTAGGCTAGGACATGAAAAACTAAAAATAGACTTATTATATTTATCGTTATCGTGAGTGTTTTTATACATGTTGTTAACAGTGCAAACTAAACATGCACACATTTGCATTAAAGTATTTATGAATGGTACTGTCACACAACTACTGTTTGAATAGACTTTTTCCAGTGAGCATTGAACACCTCTGAATGTGACCACAACCCCACTGAGACTGAACTACAGAGGCATGCTGGGACATGCTGCATGTGTGAGTAGATTTCATGTCCAATCAACGAGCCCTTTGTACCGCTGGACCACGCTGATTTACCAATGACAAACCTCAAAAACAAATTATCTCTTTCATGAAATGATTACTCGCAGGCTTCTTCCATTCAAAGAGAAATGACAAAGTCAACTGGGCATGAAGACGCACAATAGCACTCCCACAAAGCTGTCCAGGCCGAGGTAAGAGGAAGAGTTGTGTATGTGTTCATTCTGGTCCCAATTTCCCACAGATATTTTGGAAATTAGCTTCTTTGATGCATATCTGCATAACTGACATCATGAGCCGGAATTATCGTGTTAACGGTTGAATAGTTACAGTATGTTAAAGATTTTGTGTTCAAGCGTCACACCTCAGGTGTTAAAGGGTTAAGTCAAATTTTTATTTCTGCTGCCTGTAAGCATGAAAACTAAGCTGAATGTTCCAGCTGTGATGCTGCGACATGATTGAATACCTCAGAATCAGAATTAAGAACTTTCAGTAACCCAAGGTCAAAAATAGAGCAGCTTCTTTAAATAGACGAGCTCCATGAATTATGCAGGAACTCCTGTTCAAAGAGGTGTTGAATAATGGTCTGACCATTCCAGCCTGTGTCCCCGTGACGTTTGATACTGTAGATCTCATCAGTGGAGGTTTTTATTAATCAGGGAGTTAGAAGGTGCACAGATGAAAAGGGATTTCCCTTTCTTCAGGAAAAATCTACCTAAACATTTAAGACTTTTGACATTTCTTAAGTCTTTGAATATCTTTAAAATTATGTATAAGTCAGGGGGGTCAAACTCAATCGCACATCACATTGCGCCTGAACAGGATAAACATTTCTTGAACACTCTAAAACTACATTTTTAAACATTTAAAACCGTAACTCTCTAACATAATTATGAACCAGATATATAGCATTACCTGCAATAATACTGGTGTGAATGCTGTAAGCTGAATTTGGTCACTGAAGATGCTAGTGTTGAAATCGCTGAAGTTGATATCCAGCTAAAAATAGGTAAATGGTAAATTAGCCTAAAAAACTAAAAATAAAAATAAAAACTTTGGTTAGCCTAAACAGCTAGCATGTAGCTGAAAAAAGGTAAACTTTAAAATAGCCTAACAAACTGAAAATGCCTAAAGTAGCAAAAACAGCTAGCATGTAAACGTTAGCCTACTCCAAAACAGCCTAAAAACTAAAAAAAAGACTAAAGTAGCCAAAACAGCTAGTATGTAAATATTAGCTAAACTCTAAAATATCCTAAATAATCTCAGTAAATGCCAAAATAGTCCACAAAACTAGCAAAATGCCAATTTTTAAACTTTAAAAACTGTAACTTTTTAACATAATTATGAATAACAAAAAATAGGAATATTATTCCAGAATAAATCAACCTAAAACTTAAATAATTTTCAATATTTTACCCTACATAAAAATAAATTTTGTCAAAATTATACATGTTAGAAATAAGCGCAAAATAACATCAGGCCATTAATGACAATGAAATAAAATGTCCTGGAGGGCCGGATCCGGCCCCCGGGCCTCGACTTTGACACACATGTGGTATAAGTGGTCAAGCTGTATTTTAAGCAGTTTAATTAAAAGTGCTGTTAACATGTCACCAGTATTGATCCCACAGATGAACGTTCTCAGGTTTGGTCCTGAGAGCTCCACGTCTCCTAATGATCTCCATGACTGAGTTCTAGCAGAGGTCCAAATGAAGCCGACTGAGAACGGTGGGTGTTAGACGAAGGGCTAAAAATACAGATTTTATGCAGGAAGGTTGCTCACTATGCTGACAACTCGGTAATTGATCATCACATCCTCTTTGTTGTCTCAGAAAAAGCAAACATCCATCAATCACCTGAGATATCTGACAACACTGGCCTTTATCTGACGGAGACTAATCCAGAGAAACAATGACGCTCGTCATGTTTCTGAAATACAAGCTGCAATAATTAAAGCTTTTCACTGACTTTCTGGGGAAACACAAAGCAGCACAGATCCTCTTTAAGATGCTGAAGATCTCTTTGATTTTTTTCCCATGATAGTGGATAAAAACGATTCATTTCAACGATTCGATTCATATCATGATTTGTGTTACTGTGAAGCCAAAGTTTTCCGGATTCCTTCTATTTCTACAAGATAATAAATTAAATTAAAAAACAAACAAGTAAACAAGAATGAAAGTCAAATCCATCACATTTTAGTTTGATAAAGTTGTTTTTCTACACATCAGAATAATCCAAATGATTAGAACCTTCTACCACGCCGTACGCTCACGTCTTTGCTAAATTCAAAGAGTTTCCACATGTTGGACTCTGTTGACGGTTGATCTGTTTCTGCTGCATCACGTTTGTTGTTCGCTGTGATTGACGTGTTTACATTGGTGTCAAATAAATCTACCATGTCTCAATCCAGATGGGATTTTACAATATTCATCATTGATTTATCTCAATTTGAAACTATTTTTAGTGGTAGTGGTTGATTTAATTTAATTTAATTTAATTTCAGTCTGTTTTATTTTATTTTATTTCCCTTCATTTTAGTCCATTTGGTTTTATTTATTTGAGTCGAATTGATTTGATACAGTTTGGTTTGATTTTATTCAAGTCTACTTGATTTTATTTGAATCAGTTTGATTTGATTTGATTTAAGAACGTTCGAATCGATTTGAATCTGTTTGATTTTATTTGATTTATGTATATTTGAGTCAGTTTGATTTGAGTCCGTTGCAATTGAATTAAGATAATTTGATTTGATTCCGTTTGCCTCGACTCCATTTGATTTGTTTTGATCTGAGTCCCTTTGATTTGATCTTATTTTATTTTATTTGAGTCCGTTTGAGTCGATTGGATTAGAGTCTGTTTGATTTGATTTGAGTTTTGAATTTGACTTTATTTTATTCTGCTTGCGTCAAATTTAATTTGAGGCTCTTTGATTTTTGAGTCAGTTTGATTTGATTCAGTTTGATTTGATTTTAGTCTTTTTGATTTGAG
The DNA here is from genome assembly GCF_002922805.2 of Oryzias melastigma. Taxonomy (NCBI): domain Eukaryota; kingdom Metazoa; phylum Chordata; class Actinopteri; order Beloniformes; family Adrianichthyidae; genus Oryzias; species Oryzias melastigma. The sequence goes on from NC_050516.1 coordinate 31,453,562, forward strand.
TCTGTTTGATTTTATTTTAGTCCGTTTGATTTGATTCGATTTGAATCTGTTTGATTCTTTTTCATTTAGTTTGAGTTAATTTGATTTAAATATGTTTGATTTGATTTAAATCCCTTTGAGTAGATTTGAGTTGATTCAATTCAATACATTTTAATTTGATCCTTCCTTATCCAATCCATTCTGATCCGATCCGATCAACAACCTGCCTTAGACCGATCAATCCGGTTGGATAGTTTGATTCATCGGATAATTGAATAATCGTCACACCGTTAATTAAAAACTGTGATTGGCGAACTCAGAACCACTTTTCCTCAGATGAATGTGGGATGCATTAAAGACCAATTGGACCTCAGAACACGTCTAATGCTTTTATGATATGGGTTAAAAGGGGTCAGACCAGCATATTAGCCCCGCCCCCAATGTAAACCTCACAGGTTCTGGATCCAGAGAAGAAGTCCTCCAAACTCAACCAGCTGTTCCTCTCTCACATCATCCCAGAACCTTCTGCTGAAGGTTTCTCCAGTAAAACAGACAGATTTTACCTTGGCAGCGAATGAGGAGCTGGGCTTCTCCAGAAGGTCCCACAGCTTCTTCCTCTTCTCCGAGCAGCACGTGGGGGCAAACTCCTCCCCCTCGCGCTCACGCATGTTCTCGGCCTCCCTCTTCAGCTCCTCGTTCATCTGCTCCTTCTTCTGGTGGTACCGGGCCTGGCAGCAGGACTCCAGGTAGATCTCATCGATGCCCCAGAAGTCCAGCTCCTGGCTGAAGGAGAGCGCGCACATCTCCTCCATCATGTGCAGCTTCCCTGTGCGGTAGAAGTTCAGGATGGAGGTGAAGGCGCCCGGGTGTCTGTCGAAGAAGTACTCGTTCCCGTCCAGGCTGTAGTCGTCGCATATCTCCATGATGGAGTCGTGCGTGTTGCAGTCCCGCAGCTTGCCCAGCCTGGTGCGCGGCAGCCGGTCCAGCGTCCTCCACAGGACCTCGTGGAGGAGCCCCCCCACGTTGAGCCTCACTCTGCGGGACTGGGTCTTGCTCCGGATGATGTCGATGGTCTCCGGCGGCAGCGTGGAGGCCGACCGAGGAGCCGTTTTGATCATCTTCACTCAAGTCAGTCGGACTCTGGAGAAAGACTGAACCCGGTCCGGGATCTCAGTGGGACATGGTCCGGGGGAGCGGCGGCATCAGAGCCCCCCCGTCGCTTCTTGTGTCTAAAAAAATAGGGTCAGGAGTCAATTAAAAATGTTTAACTAATTAATCAAAACTTTGGACAAAAATTAATCGTGATTAATCGCGATAATTGTTCTTTTTCACAGTATTTGCTGACCATTTATTATCTGTGAATAATCACAATATGAAATCACACACAATTAGACCGTTTATTTTTATTAGTGCTGTCAATAGATTAAAAAATGTATTAGATTAATCACACTTTTGTGTTGCGATTAATCACGATTAGTCAGTGTTTAACCAGCTACATTTTATATGGCTTTTTTTCTAAAGTTTTATTTTCAAAACAAGAACAAACAAACAAATAAAAAGAAACAATGCAAATCATCCCACAAACAATCTTTTCAACAAAAACAGTCCAGAGAGAAATTATTCCTTCATTTTCATCGTCTGAAATGTTTAAATTTATCAAGTGACCATCGCATAACGGGGATAATACCTGAGAAAGTGTTTTAACTAGAGCTGGGAATGGATTAAAAAAAATTTAACGAATTAATCGCAAACCTAAAAAAATTAATCGCGATTAATCGCTATAGTTTCTTTTTTTGTCTCAGTATTTGCCGACCATTTATTATCTGTGAATAATCACAATATGAAATCCCACACGAAATTTTACATTTAGAACATTTATTTTTAATTTGTGCTGTCAAGTGATTACAAAAAAAATCAGATTAATTGCTCTTCTGTGTTGGGATTAATCACAATTAATCAAAATGTTTTACCAGGTAACATTTTTTTGTAGAATATGGCACCGGACCACGGATCAGATAGTTCACTTTTTGTGAAAAAGTGATCTAAGCCACAAAATAAAGTACTAAAAATCGATTGAGTATTTATTTCTTTTGTAAACGACCATGACATAAGCAGGATAATACCGATAAAATGTTTTAACGCACGCCATGGAAGCCTGAACCGCAGAATTAAAGCGAAAGATTAAAATGCATTAATACACATTAACGCGTGAATTGTTTTTGATTAATTCTTTGTGACGTGTAATTAATTTGCATTATTAAATATTCATGCGCTAATTTTTTTTCATAATCGCGTGCGTACTTATTAAGTGACGATCGTATAACAGGAATAATACCTAACCAAGTGTTTTAACTTGGGCTGGGAATCGATTAAAATAAATTAACAAATTAATCGCAAACCTGGAAAAAGTAATCGCGATTAATCGCTATAATTTTTTTTCATAATCGCATGCGTTAATTTGTTAACTTTCACAGCTCTAGTTTATACTTATCAAGTCACCATCGTATAACGGGGTTAATACCTAACAAAGTGTTTTAACTAGGTCTGGGATTCGATTAAAAAAAAAACTAATTAATCGTAAACTGGAAAAAATGTATCTTTTTTTTTGTCACGGTATTTCCCGACCACTTGTTATCTGCGAATAATCACAATATGAAATCCCACATAAATTTTACATTTAGAACATTTATTTTTAGTTACTGCTGTCAATCGATTAAAAGAAACATTCTGATTAATCGCACGTTTGCGTTAATGCTCACAGCCCAAGTTTTACTTACGCCATGGAAGCCTGAACCGCCTATAGGCAAAGCGAAAGACTGTTTCTTCACGATGTGTAATTAATATGCATTAATAAATATAAACTTTTTGATCAATTTCCTGCGTTAATGCGTTAACTTCCACAGTCCTACTAGAAAACAAACAAACATGAACTTATTCAGGGTCCGGGGCCGTCCCGGTGTCCTACAGCAGCAATGTCAGGTGGTTTATCCACTCATCAGAGAAGCAAATAGATATTTTAATCAGCTTTCAGAGGCACAGCCGCTTTTCTTGCTGACACGGGTCCCGGTGGGGGCCAATAACAGCCCGGTCCGGGGGCCCTGTCCCGGTGCTGAAACGCGCCATCCGTCAATCCGGCGCGCGGTCGCTGTCCGCGGTGCTGAACGCTGTCAGATCCGGATCCGTTCGGTCTGAAAGTTGCGGCGCTCGCGCGGCTGTTATGTGAACGCGCGGATGAGCTGTTCTCCAGAGGGGTATTAAGCGGGACTAATGCTGACACCGATTATCAACTTTGATTACCGGGGCTCACTATTCTGTCCCGGAGCGCTCTGAGGGGATAACTCTCTCTGATAGTTCTCACGAGCTAATTGGTGTTTTACATGCTGGAAAAATGATAATAAATGCAACTTATTGCAGCAAAACATGCGTTAGGTTTGGTCCTGTCACGTATGGCTTAAATACAAACAAAAGTATAAATATACATACATGAATTCGTTATATCCCGGTTTATCTCCTGGAGCGGCATCTTTTCCTGGGTGAGTGCGCTGCAACTTGTTAAACCTGGAAAAGACTCCGATCCTGCGCGGGCAGCTGATGGACGCATCGTAAATTACGCACCGACATGGTAAAAACCCCGCCGCGTCCCGTGCTCCACTCCCGGTGCGCGTCAACAAGTCGAGGATCCGCGGGAACCTTTTAGTGTCTCGCCTTCTCCCGCGTGCAGTGAGAGTGGCCGGCGCCCGCGACTGTGAACGTGGATCCTGTCGGAGCTGATTTCATTCAGGCTCCTTCCTCCAGCGGCGCATCCTGCGTGAGGTTAACCCCCTCAGAGCCGGGACAAATTGGACTCACACTGATGTGGATTCGAGCCATCACGTGTTCACTGGAGACAACTGCAGCCTTAAGGAAGTGAGGGAAGGATTTTCCACCTTTTCTCGTATTAAAATACATTTTCTGACTCAAGGAGAGTGAACTACTCCATGTAAATGTAGCAGACCCGCATGGTTCTTTGATTTGGAGGTGTGTGGAGACAAGATACCCGGTTCAAAGGGGAGTAAAAAGAGTCTGCCCGTTTGTTGGAGCCAGGAGCCAGTCAAAAAGAGAAAATACCCAAGGAGTCTGTAAGACCAGTTCCTAGAAAGTTCAATATAAAATACACAATAATGAATTAAAAAAAATAGTGCATTTGATTAAAAGAACGTGTGTGACGACTAAAAACAATCAATCCTGGGTAGCCAAAAACAAGTTGAAAAAGCAACAGAGGGGTTTTTAGAAGGAAGAGGGGTGGATCACAACCAATCCACTTGGCGTTCCAATGTTGCTTCTCCCCGCCACGCTCAACCTGGGCCTGGCAATGGCTACAGTTGTCTCACTCCTCCAGGGCCAGACGCTGGCTTCTTCCTCTATGCTCCACCAGGGCGTGGTGCTGGCTTTATCACCAAGCTCCTTCAGGGCCCGGCGCTGGCCTCTTTTGCCGCGCACCCACAGGGCCCGGCACTGGCTTCTCTCACCTCCCTCTTCCAGGGCCTGACACTGGCTTCTCTCACCTCCCTCTTCCAGGGCCTGACACTGGCTTCTCTCACCTCCCTCTTCCAGGGCCCGGCACTGGCTTCTCTCACCTCCTCCAGGGCCTGGCACTGGCTTTTCTCAACTCCCTCTTCCAGGGCCTGGCACTGGCTTCTCTTGCTTTACTCCACCAGGGCCCAGCACTGGCTTCTCTCCCCGCCCTCCTCCAGGGCCCAGTGCTGGCTTCTTTGCCACGCTCCTTCAGCGCCCAGTGTTGGCTCCTCTTGCCTCACTCCTCCAGGGTCCGGTGCTGGCTTCTTCGCTACACTCCTCCAGGATCCGGCGCTGGCTACACCCGCCTTGTTCCTCCAGTGCCTGGCGCTGGCTTCTCTCCCCGCCCTCCTTCAGGGCCTGGCACTGGCGTCTCCCACTGTGCTCCCCCAAGGTCCGGCGTTAGCTTCTCCCGCTGTGCTCCCAAAAGGCCCGCAAGACTCCTATGGGGCCCGGCGCTGGCTTCTCCCGCTGCGGTACACCAGGACCCTCTTCTTCGCTCGCCTTTCCTCTCTCGTATGTATATTTCTCTCTTCCTTATAATTCTCCCATTGGGCACGCCCCCACTGCACACCTGTGTGTGATCAGGCACTAATGAGGTGGCCTGTTCAAGGCCCCTCAAGAATTTCCAACTCTTTGACAGAAGAACAAATAACAATTTAAAAGAACTACAGTCCACTCTGTTACAAAAACCTTCTTCTTCTTCTGGAGGCACTTGTCCTGAGCAGATTTAAAAAGAAAGCAGAAGTCAAAACTATGATAGGCACTCTCCTTCAAGACACCAATTACTGAGAAAAGTTTCCACTTCAATTCCCTCTGCAAACAGCAGGGATGTGCCAGCCCAGCAGATGAAAGTACACTGCAGATGACTGCTTTGTTTACTGTACAGGCGTGTCCTGATGAGACTCTGTGCTTTCAGTCCAGAATTCTCAATTCACGACAGCTGCCCCAACAAAAACATCCATCTTCTGTTTCATGTGGGCTGCATTCCAAACATGTGAGGGGAACCGTAGATGGGAACTTAGAGTTTTTACAACCAGCAACATGTGACTCCTTGGTGACTTGGACCTCAGGTCTGGAACTTGTGAACGATTTCCATTTGCATCACATCTTAGAGATCCAGTCATGTTTCGGTTTGAGATAAAATCGTTCTCAGTGGTTTTTAGATTATGATTTTGCCATTTTTAGCCAAATATATATTTTTTAAGCTGGGGTTTTCTAGGACAGAGTGTCACCAGATTAGCAAGAGTTCATCAGAAATTCACCTACACCTCCTTCCCATCATCCATCTGTTCACATGCTCTCCCACTAGCTTACAGCCCCTCACACCCACAACCTAACATTACCAGTGTAACAAAAATGTCGAGCATTGTCGCATTTTTCTATCCGTACAGTTTAGATCCAGATTCCAGCTCAGACGAGGAAAACAAAGACGTTCATGGATCTATTTGTCTGTAAGTGAATGCATCAGGATGGAGCGGACCGTGAAGCTTAATTCAACAGATTTTCTTTTGTTAGCTCTAATGCACAATGATTTGGATTAAAAAAAATAATTGCAAGCTTTATATTCTTGATATTTTTGTCTTCCACTGTGAGAAAATACTACACAAACGAGTTAAAAACACAATTTTCATTGGAGTGGGTCTTTAAAACATTAATTTTTGCATTATCTTTGTGGCAGATTAGACAGAATCTGCATATTAATGCACAGTAATTGTTTTTTTCAGTAATGATAATTTTGAAAAATGAACGTTTATCACTTTTTGAGCTTTAAAATTCAATATGAACATTTAAAAAAAAGGATAGTTTTTCCCCCAAAAGGAAATAAAGTTAAGAAAAAAAACACAACAATGTAAATATTCTTTTTTCATGTTTTATTATAAATAGAGACAGTACTTTTATTGTATAAATATATAGTAAAAAACAAAAATATTAAATCTATTTACACATATTTTGTCAGAAATGTGTTGAAAGGGAGTCACTGTTTCCCTAGTGAGTGTTTTTCTGTCTGTATCGCACAGGCAAGTCTCCTTCAGGCTGTAGCATTCCAAATCCATAGCGGCTGGCATTTATCTCTGGTAGCTGAGCATTTGGGTCACACAGTTCCAAACTGTAGTTAGTCAGCAACATGTAGACGAACCTGGAGTGGGAGCAAAGACGAAACAACCACATGAGGACATTTAAATGGGGATGTGAAGTATGAATATTTCATCGTCAGTTCTAGGACACTCACTGTCTGATGGTGCTGATGGCAAAGGACTTCCCCACACAGCCGTTGGTGCCCGCTCCCCACGGCATGGTGTAATACTTCAGCTTCTTGCCTCCTTTGTAAAAGTCCTTCTTGACTGATCCGTCCTTGTTCAGGAAGCGGTCATATTTGAATTTCTAGAGAGAAAACATAACTTTGTTTAGTCTTGTTTGTTTAGATCAGGGGAGTCAAACTGTCAATCCAGAACACACGTTAGGTCGCGGGCCGAACAGGATAAACATTTATTGAACACTCTAGAACTAAACTTTTAAACTTTAAAATCATAACCTTTTAACATAATTATGAACTAGATATCTAGCATAACTTGTGATAATGCTAGTGTGAATGCTGTAAGCTGAATTTGGCTGTTGAAGATGCTAGTGCTGAGGATGCTGAAATTGACAGATAAAAAACGGTGAAGCTGATAGCAGCTAAAATATTAGCTAAATGCAAAATTAGCCTAAAAAACTAGGTTAAAAATCTAGGTTAGCCAAAACAGCTAGCATGTTGCAGAAAAATTAGCTAAACTTCAAAATTGCCAAAAATAAATAAATAAATTCACCAAAACAGCTAGCGTGTAAATATTAGCCTAACTCCAAAATACCCTAAAAACTTTTTCTAAAAAGCCCAAATTAGCCAAAACAGCTAGAATTAGCTAAATTATTGGCAAAACTACAAAAAAACTACAAAAAAGCCTAAATAAGCCAAAACAGATAGCATGTAAATGTTAGCTAAACTCCAAGTGGCCTAAAAAACTAAAAAAAAAAAAAGCCAAAATTAGTCAGAACAGCTAGCATGTCGCCGAAATATCAGCTTAACTTCAAAATGGCCTAAATAAACCTAAAAGAACGAAATTAGCCAAAACAGCTAACGTGTAAATATTAGCCAAACTCTAAAATGGCCTAAAAACAAACAGAAAAAAGCCAAAATTAGCCAGAATAGCTGGCATATAGTTGAAATATTAGCTAAAATCCAAAACGGCCTAAAAAAACTGAAAAAAAAAACTAAATTAGCCAAAAAAGCTAACGTGTAAATATTAGCCTAATAAAAATAGCCTAAAAACTTTTTTAAAAAAGCCCAAATTAGCCAAAACAGCTAGCATGTAGCTGAAATATTAGCTAAACTCCAAAATAGCATAAAAAAATCTTCATAAATGCCAAAATAGTCCAAAAAGCTAGCAGAATGCCAACTTTTAAAACTATAAAACCGTAACTTTTTAACATAATTACAAATAATAAAAAGCAGGAATATTATTCCAGAATAAATCAACTTAAACCTTAAATAACTTTCAATATTTTTCTCTCCGTAAAAATATATTTTGTCAGAATTATACAAGTTAGAAATGAGCAGGAGATAACTTCGGGCCATTAATAACAAAAAAATAAAATGATCTGGAGGGCCGGATCCGGCCCCCGGGCCTTGACTTTGACATGTGGTTTAGATGATTCAGAAAAGGCTTTTTCTTCCTCTTTCTTCCTCCGTTCCTCACTGTAGTCTTCCATAAACGTTCACACGGATATCAGTTCCCTCTCCCTCCCACGCTTATCCCTCCGTGACCCACAGATCTGGACTTGACCTCCCACCTGGTCATCCAAGGTTTGCTTCATGCAGGTGCTGATTCCTCCTTACATAAACAGCTACTGATTCTAATTACACTTAAGTCTGTCTCGAACAAGCCCCTAAGACAATTACTCCTGTTCCTGTTGGCAGCACAGGAGAGTTTGGAGAGGCTGCAAACGGGGGCAGAAGCTTCCTCACCCAAGATAGAAAGACAAACCTGTGGCTCGTGGTAAATCTCAGGGTCCATTTGAGGGCTGATGAAGGGGAACAAACATAATCTGTCCCCTTTTCTTAGCAGATACTCTTGGCCGTCCGCCATGCAGAGGATCTTGTCCTGCACCACTTCTCTGGTGATGAAGGGGGCAGCAGTGAGTCTCATGGTCTCTTCCAAAGCGCTGTCTGAGAAACCAGAGGCAGAAAGGATTTGTTATTCAATGGGACCTCGATTGTTATACAATCATCTAGCAATTGTCTGCTTCATAAAAAGTTTGCTATTAAAATATGATTTGATTAGTTGTGTGAATGCTTTACAGCAATTTCAGGAATCTTAATGTCAAAACGTTAAGCTCAATCAAAACATTACTGCTCGTATTTTTGGTATTCATAAAATTTATGGTTTTTGACCAAAATAAGCCCCTTAGAAAATGGATGAGAAATTACTCAATTCCTTCAAAAACCTCGTGCACTTTGACATTTGTGAACTTCTGCAAACGTTAAGCTGGAGACAGTTAAACTTTAAAATGTTCAGCTACTACTGGGTTTTTTAGGGTAATGTGAAATTTGGCTTTTATTTTAGCAACATGCTAGCTGGTTTTGGCTCATTTATACATGTTTCCAGTTGTTTTTTTTTTGTTGCAAATTTGAAGTTTATCTAAAATTTTAGCATTATGCTAGCTGGTTTTGGCTCATTTATACATGTTTCCAGTTGTTTTTGGCTAATTTAAAGTTTAGCTAACATTTTAGCATTATGCTAGCTGGTTTTGGTTGATTTAGACATGTTTACATTTGTTTTTGGCTAATTTAAAGTTTAGCTAACATTTTAGCATTATGCTAGCTGGTTTTGGCTCATTTATACATGTTTCCAGTTGTTTTTGGCTAATTAGAAGTTTAGCCAACATTTTAGCAATATGCTAGCTATTTTGGCTAATTTTGACACGTTTCCAGTTTTTTGGCTAGTTTGGAGTTTAGCTAACATTTTAGGATTATGTTAGCTGGTTTTGGCTAATTTAGACATGTTTCCATTTTTTTTTGGCTAATTTGTGTTTTAGCTAACACTTTAGCATAATGCTAGCTGTTTTTGGCTTATTTCAACAGTTTTCCATATTTTTTTGGCTAATTTTGACATGTTTTCAGTTTTTTGGCTAATTTGGAGCCAAGTTAAGACTTTGGCATAATGCTTTTTTTTTTTTTTTTTTTTGGCTAATTTGGGCATGTTCAAGTTTTTTAGGCAAATTTGGAGTTTAGCTAACATTTCAGCAAAATGCTAGCTTTTTTGTCTAATTTAGATATTTTTCCAGTTGTTTAGCTAACATTAAAACATTATTCTAGTTGTTTTTTGCTAATTTAAACACGTTTCCAGTTTTTGGGGGCAAATTGGGAGTTTAGCTAACATTTTAGCATTATGCTAACCGTTATGGCTTATTCAGACACGTTTCCAGTTATTTGCTAATTTGGCATTAAATAATATTCTAGCAAGCTTTCAGCTTCAGCATTTTCAGCTAACTGCTCTAGCATCTTGTAGTAACTACATTCAGCTTACAGCATTCATAGTTTTATACATCTAGTTATCTTAGCTCTGTGAGTAGTGGGCAAAGAATGCAGTCAATTTAAGATCAGATAAAATTAAACCAAGAAAACAGATTATATATTTGCATAGTATTGTTTGTCAGTTTAAAAAAATGACATTTATTAAAATAAATGCAACTCAAAATGACACATTGTATAGTTCAAGGACATGCAAACTGTAAAATTTGGATTGAAAGTGAA
>NC_050516.1:31463944-31478339 GCF_002922805.2 Oryzias melastigma
TAGTTGATGTTTTTTTTTAAAGTTTCAAATTAACCTTTCTTTTTAATTTTCAATATTTTCTCAATTATATTTTTTTTACAATTGTATTTTTAGATTGTCTATATGTTCCTCAAGTTTAATTTTTATTTCTTTTCAAATTTGTATTCACTTTCAGATTATCCTAGTTTGACTCCGTCATGTTGAAGCAACATTAGTTTTACTCATTTTTTGAGACCATAGGTATTTAGGACAAAGTCTTCACCGAATACTGGCGTGCTGACAGGTCTGTCCGTGGAAAGCGTCCTGAAAGCCGTCTGCGTCATCTGGCCAAACTCCTTCTGAACCGCCTTCAGAGCTTCAGGATTCGTCAACAAGTAACTCAAGAGCCAGAACGCTGCAGGACCGACATTACCCTGGAAACAAACAGACCGTCATCAGGATGGTTGTGAGTCCATCACAGGCAGCTGGATTCAGCAAAGACAATGAATACATCTGCAGAACGGACAATTGTTGATCAAATATGTGTCACACCTGTGGGAAATCGGAAAAAGAAACATCTCCCTTCATGCCTCTGGGACAAAACAGCTACGATCTGGTTTGTCTCACTACTGACTGGTGCAGTCATGGTTTACTTAAAAAGGAAAGCCATTGAAGACACGGCCTCCATCAAAGCTGTGCAGCTACCACTCAAAGAGAGTCCTCTTTCACAGAAATGATGACGACAATTCAGAAAAAACACAAAAGTCTATTAGAGGTTGAAGAAATTCTGAACTAAAATAGTATGTATTAATTATTGTTCAGCGTTGATTGTGTGAATACTTTACAGCATTCACACTAAAGTGAATCTCCGCTCCTCTCTGTACATTTTTCAGCCTGTAAAAACTCAATCACACTTTCAGTGATTTCATCAATCTTGGTATCAAAACGTTCAGCTTGTTCAGGACATTACTGCTTGTACTTTTGATATTCATAAACGTCATACATTTTGAAATACTGAGGAAAATATAACCCTCAGGAAACGATTGAGAAATTGCTCAAATCCCTCCAAAACTTTGTGCACTTTGAAACTTCTGAACTTCCGCATTCCAGCTAGAAACACAAAATGCATTTTTATGGACAATTTAGAATTTTCTCCAGTTATTTAGGCAAATTTGGAGTTCAGCTTACATTGTAGCATTATGCTAACTATTTTTTTTTTTTGCTAATTTAGAAATCCATCCATCCATCCATCTTCTAGACCGCTTCTTCCCTTTCGGGGTCGCGGGGGTGCCGGAGCCTATCCCGGCTACTGAAGGGCGAAGGCGGGGTACACCCTGGACAGGTCGCCAGTCTGTCGCAGGGCCTCAATCACACACACATTCACTCTCACATCCACACCCAGGGGCAATTCAGAGTCGCCAATTAACCTACGAAGCATGTTTTTGGACGGTGGGAGGAAGCCGGAGTCCCCGGTGAAAACCCACGCATGCACGGGGAGAACATGCAAACTCCACACAGAAAGGTCCCAGCCGGGATTCGAACCGGGGCCTTCTCGCTGTGAGGCAAGAGCGCTAACCACTTGCGCCACCGTGCAGCCCTAATTTAGAAATGTTTCCATTTTTTTTTGGTTAATTTTTTAGCTCTACTAAGATTTGAGCATTATTTGGAGTTTATCTAGTATTTTAGCATTATGCTAGCTTGTTTTGTTTTTTGCTAATCTCAAAATGTTTCCAATTTTTTGCTTAAATTTGAGTTTAGCTAACATTTTAGCATTATGCTAGCTGTTTTTGGTTAATTTAGAGATTTTTAAATTTATTTAGGCAAATTTGAAGTTTAGCCAATATTTTAGCACTATGTTAGCTTTTTTTGGCCATAGAACTGTTTCCATTTTTTTGATTAATTTTGAGCACACCTAACATTTAAGCATTATACTAGCTGTTTTTGGTTAATTTAGAGATTTTTACATTTATTTAGGCATATTTGGAGTTCAGCTAATATTTCAGCTAATATTTTAGCATTATTTTAGTTTTTTTTTTTTCTTTTTTTTTTTGCTAATTTAGACATCCTTCCAGTTTTTTGGCTAATTAGGCATTTAGCTAATATTTTAGCAAGCTTTTAGCTTCAGCATTTTCAGCTATCAGCTCTGGTGTCACATTCAGTTTACAGCATTCACACTTGCATAATCGCAGGTAATAGTTTAGGCGTGTTCTGCTGTTAAAAACTTTCATTGTTTTAGCTGCTGATGTGACTCAAGCTCCTCATTAGTTTAACCCTTTAACACCTGAATAATTCCAGAATCCACGGGAATTATTGTGTTAACGGTTGAAAAGTTACCATAAATCAAAGAACAAAGACCCTGGCGCTCCGGTGTTAAAATAAACTTTTACGAGAGAGAGTGAGTAATCTGTTGCCTAGCAAGAGTAAACATCAGATTAAATGTCTTTGGTTTAATAAACCTCTCAAAGCCTGCAGGCGTGGATGACACGTGAAAAACCTTCAAAATAAGATGTTAACCCTTAACATTTATTTAATGCAGTAAAGACATTTTAAACCATTTTTAAATGAATTGTCTAAATTATTTTTGCACAGATTAAGTAAACAGATGTTCTAATAAAGTTTTTGTTGGAGATGTGTGTTGGAGAGGAGGCTTTCGTCTCCCTGAATCAGAGGTGAACAGCTCCCCCATGTGCCGGACAGGAGTACTGAAACAACTCCACAGACAAACGTGACTGAAGCCACGCTTTATCTATGAATAACATCACAACAGAGGTCCCTGCTTTGTTATTACATAAAAAACCACTCCCTCAGGCTCTGACTCACCTGTGTAGCCCATAGCTGCATTAGCACTGCCTTTCTTTGTGTCTCTTCATTGACCCCATCATCCTCCAGGAGCCGCCTGTAGGTGTGGAGCCAAGGGCTGGACCCGCAGTCCTCCGTCAGACCGGCCTGAGCCAGAAGCTCCCACAGCCTTCCCTGCAGACTCTTTGATTCCTTCTTTTCCTCTGTCGAACACATCAGACGTATAAAGTCACGTCACCGAGGAAACCCCTTATGGGTGGACCTGCTGGAACATCTAAGTTCCTGCTGTGACAGACCCCGAATGAGAAACCAGAGCAGCACGCCCTTTCCCATGGCAACCACAAAACAAATCCGTGACGGTTTCATCAGAAACAGCTGAGCGGGACCAACCCACCGACGTCACATGTTTGCTGTGAGAACGCTCACCTGCTTTGAGCGTGCCTCGGGCCATTTTGGTTAGGAGGCCGTCAAACTTCTTGTACTCTTCGTAGACGCTGGAGGGGTCCGTGCTGTTGTTGTTCTTCTCCCCTCCGAACAGACTCATGTAGCCCGCTCTGCAACAAGAAAGGGCAGCACCTTCATGGGTTAATAAATACCAGTCATTTCTTTCTCTTGAGATAAACAGATGACCTTTAACGCGTTTTGTTTTGAAAGAAATACAATTTACATTTTTTCCACTGGCACACCCACAACATTCTAACAACACCCTAGTAAACAATCCGTTTTACACTATTTAGGTTTTGCTAATGAGGAAAAAAAAAAAAAATCCCATCTGTGATGCAAATCCTTCAAGGTTTGCGTGACAGGGCGCTGTCATGATCCTTCTCTCTGCGTTTACAAACAGAGCGAAGTGGTGAGTAAACTGTTTAATGGTGCAGCTTCCCCGTACTTGAAGAGTAATCTGTAGCAGAGGTCGAAGAGCCCCTCCTCTTTCCAGTCCCGCTGGTTCTGAGGCGTCTCCGCTTTCAGGACGGCCTGCAAGTGTCTGCTCATGGTGCTGTTGAGGGTGGACAGGTTCACTCCCAGGAAGTGCCTGCAGACGCAAAAGGTGTGCAACAGGTGAGCCAAGAAAAGGTTAGAATACGATTCGCTCAAGGGAAACACGGAGCACGGGAGTGAAACAAAAAGCAAAACATACATTTGCTACATAAAGCAAAGTTTTAAACACAGTTTTGAAATAGATAATACAAAAACAAAAGAATGTTAGGCAGTAAAGTCAGGTGGGCCCCATACGGGTCAAAAGTGGTAAGAAAATGCCCCCCTCACCCCACCCCCGAATGGGGTTTCTCTGCAGTTTCCATGGTCGTCCCACCTGTGTTTGTCCACATTGACTTTAGTAGGGACTCAGTGGGTTAGCTCGCTACGCTAGCCAGCAGCCTGGTGGCCAGTTTAGCATGCTAGCAAGTTCCTCTGCATCAAGTTAACAAGCTCCGCTGTACCACACTAGCAAGCTCTGCTGTTGCGAATTAGCGAGCTCCAAGGTATCTAGCTAAGGAGTTCTGCTGCAGCATGCTAGCTCGCTCCTCTGTAGCAAGCTAACAAGCTCCGTTGTACTGAGCTAGTGAGATCCGCTGTAGCAAGCTTCACTATAGCAAGCTGTATTGAGCAAGCTAGCTCTGCCGTAGCAACTTAGCTAGTGAACCCCTCTGTAGCAAGTTGGGAAGCTCCTCTGTATTGAGCTAGCAAGCTTCTTTAAAGCAAGCTAGCAAGTTCCGCTATATAGAGAAAGCGAGCTCTACTGTAGCATGCTAGAATTTCTCTGTAGCAAGCTAGTGAGCTCTACTGTAGCAAGCTCAGCTGTACTGAGCTAGCGAGCTCTGCTAAAGCATGCTAGCGAGCTCCTCTGTACCAAGCTAGTGAGCTCCACTGTACCACACTAGCAAGCTCTGCTGTTGCGAATTAGCGAGCTCCACTTTATCGAGTTCTGCTGTAGCATGCTAGCTCGCACCACTGTGGCAAGAATAGCAAGCTCCGTTGTACTGAGCTAGTGAGCTAGCATGCTCTGCTGTACTGAGCTTCGCTGTAGCAAGCTGTATTGAGCTAGCTAGCTCCGCTGTAGCAACTTAGCTAGCGAGCTCCGCTGTAGCAACTTAGCTAGCGAGCTCCTCTGTAGCAAGTTAGGAAGCTTCGCTCTATTGAGCTAGCAAGCTCCGATATATAGAGAAAGCAAGCTCTCCTGTAGCATGCTAGCGAGCTCCTTTGTAGCGAGCTAGTGAGCTCAGCTGTACTGAGCTAGCAAGCTTTGCTGTAGCAAGCTAGAGTTCCTCTGTAGCAACTTAGCTAGCAAGCTTTGCTGTATGAAGCTAGCGAGCTCCGCTGTCCACCAGGCGGCTGGATAACATTGCTAGCCTATCCACCAAGTGTTTTTTAAGCCATTGTAAACAAACCCATTTGGAGCCACTTTTTCAACCCATTTTTAAACCATACATGGCCCACCTGGCCCTGCTGGCTGGGATCACCTTAAAAACAACTTGAGTTCAACAGGAAAATCTACTTTGGTTGTTTCCCAGTAACATGACAGGGCAGATTCCGAGTTCTGCTTTCAGATCCACAAACACTAAAAACAAAAACCACTGTCATGTTTGTGGTTGAGGCTGTGCAGCTCTACCTCTTCATCATCTCCTTGGCTTTATCCGGCAGGTTATGGGGAAGCTGCAGGTCAAAGATCCTCTCCATGAGCACCTGAGCGTAGCGGCTGAAGTCCAGAGACTTGGAGTCGCTGATGACGGCGTCGTAGGAGTGAGGATCCAGGAGCAGCGTCACGTAGCGGCCTGCAGCACGCACCTGTGAAAGGTTTAGCGGAAAATATTAAAAAAGCTAATTATCCTTTTTAGAATTCATTTTAGCTTCTGTTTCAGAAAATAAAGTAGTTCAAAAACTAAAATATATAACAGATAAGCGAAAAAAATCTGCATTTAAATACAAAATTAAGAATTATTTATTTAAAAATAAATGTTTTTGATTATAGAAAAAAAAAGCTCTCAAAAGTGTATCGTTTTATTTTATTATTTTAATGTGTCGGCTGCTTTTTAAAACTCATCAGATTATAAAAGACTTTAATTTTTAAATTATTAACACGATCAACGTAATTCCAGTAGATTCTGAAGGAGAAAAGCGGCGGAAACCGCCACCGCCGCTTTTCTCCTTCAGAATCTACTGGAATTACTTTGATCATGTTAATAATTTAAAAAATATATTAATTTAAAGAACAAAAACACTGGAGATCAAGTGTTAAAGGGTTGACTTTTTGCATTTACATTTTATTTATGTTTGTCGTCAACTTTACATTTTCAAAAAAAACATTTCTTGACAATAAAAAGAGATAAAGTAAAAAAAAACCTCTTAAATCAGATTATTTCTGCATTTTTCAGTACTCACAGTGAAAATGTTGCCGTGTTTCTGCTTCATTCGGTTAATAAATTTGGAGGCGTCTTTTCCGAATTCCAGCGCATGGCCCAGCCAAGGAATCAGCCCTTTGTCCAGAGGAGGCTCTCGTTTGGATCTACAAATACAAAATAAAAGGTCAAACATTTGTTTTCATTTTTGTTTTAATTCTGTCTTTAAAATAAATAAATAAATAAATAACTTAATTTAGGGTTATGAATCCCTCGACGCCTGAATTTACTTTAAGCTATAAAAAAATATCACTTTTATGTCGATGCTACATTTTGGAGTCGAAATGATTTGTCGCATATTTTTGACGTGGGGTACTAAGAGAGTAAAATTAAAATAATTAAATTAATTGTCAAGTCGTTAGCACACGTATATACAAGCAACTAGGCTATTTTTTAATTATTTCTAGAGAAACTGGAGTGGAATTTTTTTTATTGAAATAATATATGAAAAAAAGCTTAATTTAAGGTTATTAAGAATAAAATTAATGCAAATAAATCGCCAAGTTATTAGCAAACATATAAATAGGCTACTAGGCTAATTTTTCTATTTTTATTATTTTATTATTATTATTATTATTATTTCTAGAGAAACTTTGGAGCAGAAACTTTTTTCGTGAAATGATATAAAAAAAGAAAACAAACATTAATTTAGGGTTATTAAAGATAAAATTAATGCAGTTAATTGTTAATTGTTAGCAGACATATGCAGGTTACTAGGCCATTTTATTATTAATATTTCTAGAGAAACTTTGAAAAGAAAACTGATTCTTCAAATAATGTAAAAAAAAAAAAACTTAAGTTAGTAATAATAAAAATACAATAAATGCTAATAAATTGCCAAGTCAAATATAGATTACTAGACTTTTTTAATCATTTCAAGAAAAACTTTGAAGGGGAAAAGTTTTTCTTAAAATATTGTTAAGATTTTAATTTAGAGTTATTATTAAAAATAAAAAGTTGTTAGCCATCATATATAGGCTCTTAGGCTAATATTTTAATTATTTCTATGGAAGCTTTGGAGGGAAAAGTTTTTCTTTAAGTGATGTAAAAAAATAATAATTTAGGTTTATGAAAATAAAATGAATGAGATTAATTAACAAGTCGTTACCAAACAAAGAAATGCGATTTTTTGTAGTTATTCTTTCCTGAAAAGCTTAGAGGGAAACTTTTTTCTTGAAATAATGTTTAAAAAAAACTACCAGATAAAATTGTAATTATTTTTGCATTCATTCAGTTAAAAACATGAAAATAAACGTCAGATGCAACCTTTTTTTTACTCGTTTTATATTTCCAAAGAACTTTTCAGTTATGAATACATTTCCAGCGATGGAAAATCATAGATTCGTCGGATGAGAATACACAAAAAATGTTTTATCCCATAAATGAAAATTCTCCGCATTTGTTTTTCTGTGAATGACAAAGACGAGACTCACCTGCGTCTACCTGTGAGGATAAATGTCAACATCAGCGCTGCAGTGAGCACAAGCAGCCACATCATCATCTCCAGAGTTTCTCAGTCGTCTGCTGAGCGCCACTGTTGTCCGCGTGCATTTAAACTCGGAGTGACGGATATGACGTCACAAGCAGGAGTTCCAGCAATGAAGGGTTTTCTTCGACAGTAAAATTGATATATTTAGAGATTAAGATTAATTATTATAAAACACAAGAGTGAAAATTGTCACTTTTATTTATCTTTATTAAAATGTCTTCCTCGCACGTGCTCAGGATTATACTTCAACAAGGTGTGGGGCGTTCAAAGACAGTCTGTCTGCATGGGAATGTCCACGTACACACTGTTATGTTCTTTAATGGTCAATTAGCTGCTCAAAAACACTATTTTTAGCGTCAGTTTTACTCGTCTGCACAGTTTTAATCTATTTAAAAAAACACACAATCTGAGGAGAAAGAGAGGCCGGAAGTACAACATTTTGGGAATGCTTAGTGAGCATTTACAGTAGTGATTCAGCTGCTCATTTCCGGACGTTTTTCACCAAAACACTTTCAGCGATTTCAGCAATCTTGGTGTCAGAACGTTCAGCTCTTTCAGGAAACTGTATTGTATTTTTGGTGTTCATAAACTTTACAGTTTTTTTTAAATATTGAGCAAAATGTGCCCGATAGGAAATGAAAGTCTTCAAATGTTAAACGTTTTAAGTAGGTTAGAAACAAACTTTTAAATATGTTCATGGGGTATGTTTTAACCTTTTAAAGTAATAATTAAAGAAAAAAAAATCCAAATGTGATATTTTATACCAAGTTTACCTAATATATACCTATGTATGCTAGCTGTTTTGGCTAATTTGGGATCTACTGGGGGCTTTTATGCTAACTTAGAGTTTAGCTTCTATTTTAGCAACATGCTAACGTTTTTGACCAATTGAGTTTACTGAGAAATTTTAGGCTATTTTGGAGTTTAGCTAGTATTTAAGCAACAAGGTAGCGTTTTTAGCAAATTTGGGATCTACTAAGGTTTTTTTAGGCTAATTTTGAATTTAGCTAATATTTTAGCAACAGACTAATGTTTTTGGCTAATTTGTAATCTACGGTAATTTTTTATGCTAATTTAGAGTCCAGCTTCTATTGTAGCAAAAAGGTTAACGTTTTTGACTAATTTAGTTTACCAAGGAATTTTAGGCCATTTTGGAGTTTAGCTAGTATTTTAGCAAAGAGCTAGCTTTGTTTTAGCTAATTTGTTATCTACTGGGGTTTTTTAAGGCTAATTTTTAGTTTAACTTCTATTTTAGCAACAGGCTAAAGTTTTTGACAGATTTAGTTTACTGAGGAATTTTAGGCTATTTTGGAGTTTAGCTAGTAGTTAAGCAATGAGCTAGCTTTTGTGGCATCTACTAAGGTTTTTTGGGTTAATTTGAAGTTTTGCTAATATCTTAGCACCATGCTAAAGTTTTTGGCTAATTTGTTATCTACTTGGATTTTTAAGGCTAATTTTGAGTTTAACTTCTATTTTAGCAACAGGCCAACGTTTTTGACTAGTTTTGTTTACTGGGGAATTTTAGGCTATTTTGGAGTTTAGCTAATATTTAAGCACCAAGCTAGCCTTTTGTGACTTTTTGTAACACTCAGTATTTTCGCAAATTGGCAAGTATTAAGGATTTTTGAACAATTTTACTAAAAATGTTTCAGAAATGTAGGTGACCTTCAGCTCTCTTTCATAGTTCTTTAACAAATGTCCAGTCTTTCAGCAAATGTTACGTTTTGCAAATAGCTTTTCCATTTTCAGCAAATCCCCTTAGCAATTAAATTGCGTCTTCAACGACAACTTTCAGCAGAGAGCATTCATTCTTTTCTAGTTTTATTTGAATCAGCTTTTATGTATCAGTCTTCATGAATGAATCTTGAACCCGAAGGGTTTATGCAACAGCCTTTATTAATACCAACTGAAGCAGCCAGAATAAACTCAACGATTAGTTTTAAACATTTCAACCTTTAACTGTTTGGCATCCTTGAACCAAAATGCTTAAAAGAAATGAGCAACGTAAACAGAGTTCCTCCGACATAAGAGTCCGGGTAGAATTAATCGTCCTCCTTCTCATCCGTTTGCTTATAAACTCTTGCCGGTGACTCATGGACATCTTCAGGAGTTTGGCCAAACACGCCGGCGGTCCGCTTCAGCAGGTAGACTCCGGCGTGTAAACCACCGACGTTGACCCAAACAGTGTGCAGCTTTTTCCACAGCCCGCCCATTCTGGAAATAGCCTGGAAGTGGAATAAATCACCACAGGGTAAGGTATATTTACGAGTACGTTTTCTGTAAAACAAGAACCTCAGGCAAGAGGAACGGATTAAAAAAATAAAACATACTTCCTTTTTATTTCTATCTGAAGAAGAATTAAAGTGCAGGAGTGACATTCCAGCCAGTTGTGCCTCACGGCTCATTTCTGCAGAACGTGATCAGCGTCGTCACATTCCTCAAAAATAAAAGGTGCTTCGTCTCATTAAACAACGCAGGAATTTGTCCTCTAACCTTCATATTTTCGGTTTCATTTAAAGTCTCGACTTTGCAGGAAAATCCATCAAGAATTGGCAGATATGGATCTCTTGGTTTACTGTTCTATATTTGCAACAAACGTGTTTTAACGTCATCTTCACCAGACCGAAGGAGATAAAATATCTTTTAAGCGATGTGTAACAGGAGCAGTTATTTGACGCCACTTATCTGCGCTAGAAAGTCATGTTGTTCAGGTTATTATCAGTGTAACACGTAACCGGCCTCACGTTTCATTTGTAACTGTTCTGAACTGACTGGGTTAGTTTGTAAAACACCCCAAAATAGAGCTGGAGAAAGCAGGAAGACTGGTTCACAAACATCTAGATTTTGTTATCTAATGCGAACTACAGTGATGTGAACTTGTCTAAAATTAAAAATGAATAAACTCAAAATCAGCATAAACTGTAAACACTTTCAGATTCTGGACAATTTGAGGATTTGGTTTCTTAATAATCATTCTTAGTAAAACTTTTAACACCACTAGCAGATTTTGTTGCTTATTTATGGGGGTGGGATTATACAAGTTCGCTTCCTCCCACTCCCTTTCGTACATGTGATTCAATGTGATGTTATTTTTATGTATTATTCCTAATTGCTTGAAATAAACCATTTCATTCATTCAAAATAAAGTTTACCATCAGGGTCAGAATTTCTGACTCCTTTCCAAAGGGCTTCAATCATCGGTCTTGAGCTGAGCTGCAGTTTGTGGTTTTCTGAAAACCTGCAGTCAGATCAAAGACGATGACCTCCTTAGCGAAGAATAAAGCCGCGCTGCAGCTCTGATGGGTATAAAGTAGGTCAGTGAATGCGTCTGGCCTTTATGTGGCCGTGGACAGTTGTACTGGTTTAGGTCGCCACCCTTTCCCAAAGAATGGATCCTTTTCCACACCCCAACAAACCCCCCAAAGAGGGCGTGTCAGGAATAAATTTGACTGTAGAAACACAGCTGGTTGCCATGGAGATTTTTTCTGAGTCGTGCATGTTTGTACTCGTCGAGCAGCCGCAGGAACCTGACCAGCAGAAGAGGCGCTCTTTGTCATTAGTCGACTCCTCCAGGTTTCAGACGGTTTAACACACATTGGTGTTTCAGAGTGACGCAGCTCTGATTCACCTTTCAGTGGAAGAAAAGCCTGAAGGAGGCCGTGGAAACTGTCGTGAGATGCAGCTCATGTAGAGGTTTTACTGAGTGTTCATTCTCTGTGGAGGAGGAGCCAAACGTCGGCTCTGACCTTTGGAAAACAGAATCAAATTTCTGCTTCATCGTTTCACTGCCAGAGTAAACATTTCCTAAAGACCCGCCCTGATGAAAATGCCGTTTCTAAGAGGTTCTTGTGGCATTTTTCTCATGACGGAGAACAAATTAGGTTTAAATTATGAGGAAAGAGTAAAAAAAAAAAAATAAGAGTAAATTTATAAAATTATGAGAAATTAAAGTAAAAAAATTAATTCATGAAGTTATGAGAAAAAGTCAAAAATTAAAAAAATAAATTTATGAAATTATGAGGAAAAAAGGATAAAAATAAGAGAATAAATGTATAAAATTATGAGATAAAAGTAAAAAAAAGTAGGAGAAAAAAATTCTTTAAATCACCAGAAATAAAAGTAAAAAAATTAAGAGAACAAATTCATAAAGTTATGAGAAAAAGTCAAAAATTTTAAAGAATAAATTCATGAAATTATGAGGAAAAAATGAAAAAAAAATAAGAGAATAAATTTATCAAATTAAGAGAAATTAAAGTTAAAAAAATTAAGAGAACAAATTCATAAGATTATGGGAAAAAAGTCAAAATTATAAAAGAATAAATTAATGAAATTATGAGGAAAAATGAAGACAATTTATACAATTAAGAGAAAAAAAGTTAAAAAAAAAATTAAAGAGAAAAAAAATAAAATTATTAGAAAAAAGTAAAAGATTTAGGAGAATAAATTCATAAAACTGCGAGAAATAAAAGTAAAACATTTAAGACAATAAAATCACAAGTTGATTCATAAGAAGATAAAATGTAATTTCTGAGTATTTCTTTATTCAAATTGTCAGACAAAAATATTTGGTTTGAAAAAAGTCGTACAAGCTTCACTCTGATCATCCACTTGGGGACAAATCGATCCATGAACGTCTTTGTCTGAGCTGGAATCTGGACCAAAACTGATATCTTTAAGGTACTTTTCCTTGGTCGAGGGTGTGAGGGGCTGTAAGCTTGTGGGAGGGCGTGTAAAAAGCACCTGGAGGGGAAGAGGGGCGGGGTTGTTCCACACCCTCTTGTGGCTAAAAACAGCATAAAGGAAACGCTTTGAAAATAGATCAAAAGATGATTCGGAGCGTAAAGAAAAGTGTTTCTGGTGGTGGAGGGCTGCGTATCCCTTCACCAGGAGTAGTGCTGCCACAAACGATTATTTTAATAGTCAACTAATCACTGATTAGTTTTTCTGATTAATCGGGTCATGCGTAACCTGGATGGCAGCACACATCTTAACCATCATTAGCCTTGAACTCACTAAAAACTAGATATATAGCATCACCTGTGATAATGTTAATCTGAATGTTGTAAGATGAATTTGGCTGCTGAAGATAATAGTGTTGATACCTGAAGATGCTGAAATTAATAGCCAAAAATGCTGAAGTTCACAGCCAGCTAAAATATTAGTTGAATGCCAAATTAGCCTAAAAAATGGAAAAAAGAGTAGCTATAGTAGCCAAAACAGCTAGCATGTAGCTGAAATATTAGCGAAACTCCAAATTAGCATATAAAACAAAAAAAACTCAATTAGCTAAAATAGCTAGCATCCAGCTAACATATCAGCTAAACTCCAAATTAACCTAAAAAACTGAAAGAAATCCTAAATTAGCCAAAACAGCTAGCATGTAGCTGAAATATTAGCAAAACTCCAAAATAGCCTAAAAAACCTTAATAAATGCCAAAATAGTCCAAAAATCTAGCAGAATGTCGTTATAACTTTCAACTTTACTACACTCTGACTCCATATTATATAAAGTTATGACTAATGGACTATTAAATTAGTGGTCGACTAATCGTGGCAGCCCTAACTGTGAGAGTTAGTCCTTAAAAAACTATTTCCGTCACTCCAACCCCTCCAAATGTTGTAGGAGAAGAATTCAGATTCAGCCCCAGACATGTTTTCTCAAACTAAGAATATTGAAAAACTTTTTAGATACGCTTATTTTTCTAGCAAGGAAGAAATTAAGACAAATTTTCTTGAAATAAATTCTTAAAATTCAGTTTTTGCAGTGAGGTTACATCCAACATTGCAGCTCAAATTGCAGAAAGCAGATCAAGTATTAAAAACAAAACCCTCCACTTATTGTTTATCATCAGGAAGTAATGACAACAGGCATTAGTAATTGCACGTCCTGTAACCTGACCTTTTAAATGACAGTAAGGCGTTCACACATCTGTTAGCCAACATGCAAAAGTCTGGAGCAGCTTTGACAAATAAGTCACTTTACTTCCTGATGTGTGAAGAGCATTCCCAGCAGAAAACACTAAAACATGTTGCTTCTCGTGGAAAAGTGCTCCTGCAGAGACAATGTTTACCTTGGAGAAGCATTTCTTGTCCTGGGTTAGAAGCACGGCCTTCCCCGAGCCCGGCCTGCACACCCGGGCCATTTCCCTCAGGCAGGAGGGGTACAGGTCCCAGTTCTTCTTCCTGGAGCCCATTCTTGGAGACAGAGGAGACCAAATCAATATGATCCTGCGGTCAAGATTACACTCGTCTTGTTAGCCTGTGAAAGACTGAATCAATACGTTTAAGCCTTTTAAACCATCGCAGACACTTCTGTTGACTTTAGGACTTGTGAAAACCTTCAGATGGAAGATGTGTTTGTTCTTCTTCTGGAAACAGACATTTGACCCAGTTTTTCTGAATAACTGTGGATTTCTGGCTTTTAGGAGAAAAAAAATGTGCTAAAGATTTAAGACTCCTGATTTTCATACATGATTGATCTAAAAATAAGTATTAGGACCACCATAAAAATAAAAAATAAGCACATTTACAAGAACAAAGTCACAATATTACAAGAATGAAGCCGTAAGATTAAGAGAAAAAAAGTCAAAAGTTTAGAGAATACATTCATAAAAGGATAAGGAAAAAATAAAAATATTAGAGAATTCATTCAAATATGAGAAAAAAGTAAAAAAATTAAGAGAATAAATTTAGAAAATGATGAGAAAAAAATAAAAATATTAAAGAATTCATTCAATTATGAGAAGAAAGTCAA